>NC_053155.1:314217318-314429818 GCF_016835505.1 Polypterus senegalus | reverse complement strand
AAACGTTCTTCATTAAATAAATAATCCATTAAAACAGAAATGAAAGTGGAGGTTAAAACAACAAAAAGAAAAAACAATCCTTTAAAACGAGAGGTTAAAATCTTCTTTAGGAAGCAGTTCTTTAAAACAACAAATCCGGTGTTCATCTATGTTAGCGTTAGCGTCTCACCTGCTTATCCCGTATGGGCTTAGCAGCAGGCAAGACGCTCTCTGCAGCTGCCCTCCTGAAACACACACATGAGACTGGAGACCTCCCGATCCCTGGCTTCGGTCTGGCACT
This sequence comes from Polypterus senegalus, assembly GCF_016835505.1. NCBI lineage: Eukaryota > Metazoa > Chordata > Cladistia > Polypteriformes > Polypteridae > Polypterus > Polypterus senegalus. The sequence goes on along the minus strand of NC_053155.1, from coordinate 314,429,538 downwards.
CATCCCAGTCCCCGAGACTTAGTTTCCACCAATGACCAGGACGCACACATTGGGGACTCCACCACCAAGCCTCTCGACTTCTGCTGCCTTTCCGCGGCCTTCTGCGGCTCGTCGCTTTCCTCTAGGCACTCCCGCTACCTGGTCGCTCAGCGGGAGCAACATCAACTCAAACATCTGGGTGTTGGCCTAACACCCAGCTTCCTTACAGCTGCCCTCGATCGTGCGCTCACCACACGCACGCACCGCCTGTCCGTCTCTCTTGCACCGCATGCTTCCTCGCTCCCTGTAACCTCCGTCCTCTATTCCTTTCTTTCCTTTTTCTTTTCCTCCTCTCGTTCTTTTTTCACCCCCTTCAACCACTTGCGCTTCTTTTTTATAATGTGAGGGGCCATTACAACTGTAGCATTAGCCACGGGAGCAATCACGAATGTGGGCAGTTCCTCACCTGTGCACACGGTGAGAAACGCCCACATCGACGACTGCCCCGCGGCTCGCTACAACATCGCCTCATGAAGCCGCTCGAAATGCGGTGATTATTTAAAAATGGCCTTTGCTCAACGAGCTGTGGACCCATAACACCACACACTGCCATCAGCAGTTCTGTCTTCAATGAAGAGAAGAGCGCCAGGACCTGTGACAGCCCAAGCCATAATACCCTCTACTATGTTTAACAGACAGAGTGGTCGACTTTAGATCTTGCCATCACTCTGATATGGCATTTTCATCTTTGAAGAGCTCCAAGAGCGGTGTTTGGGGGCGGCAAGTGGGGTGACCTGCCCTAGGCCCTGCGCCTAAAGGGGCTCAGTTTTTGAGGTCCATGTATCCCATTCGAGAAGATTTGTCAAGTTATATTCTCCAGTATATATATATACTGTATACTGTCACAAACACGAGACAGAGTCATATAAAGGTTTGAGGCAGCCACCCGTATAATCTGGTATCCAGGCCGCAAAAGTAGTTTTCATTAAACACAGTAATGATGTGCACAAAACCGAGTCCAAAACAGAACTGAGGGAATAGGGAAAAGGTGGAGGCTTTTAAAGGGGAAGAGAGGAAGTGAAGTCAAAGGGGTTGGGCTCATGAAGGTCTTCTGCCATTGGTGCAAGCCCGGACATGACATCACAGGGGCTGGATCCAGCAAGGTTTCCTTCCATTGGCTCAGTTCCGGAAGTGAAGTCAAGAGGATCAGGTGGAATCTCCCGGGAATGGTCTGCAGGCAAGGGAGAAAAAGAGTCAGTGCCCTCTGCCACATCCCAGTATGTCTCGTAACTCAAGCCCTTTAGCTGCCTCCCATGCGCACGTGTGTGACTATATATATATATATATATATATATATATATATATATATATATATATATTGTGGAAACCGTACCCCCAAACACAGACAGACCGACACCAGGATGTCCAAAACACACTTGTTTATTTAATTTTCCCACTGCAACCACAATGCCTTCTCTCAGCGACACTCTTTCTTTTCTTCTTCTTCTTCTTCTCTTTCTCTCTCTTGACCTCCTTCCTCCTCCTCACAAGCTTCGTCTCCTTCCTCCCAACTCTGGCTCAATGTCTGGAAGGAGGCGGCCCCTTTTATCATGACCCGGATGAGCCCCAGGTGCTCCCCTTGACGTCACTTCCTGGTGTGGCGGAAGTGTCAGGAAAGCACCTGGAAGCACTCCGGGTCTTCTTGGAATTATTTCCGGCAGCACTTCCTGGTGTGGTGGAGGTGCTGCCATCCAGGATTCTCCAATTGTCCAGGCACCCTCTGGCGGTGGCCACGTCCTCTCACGGGCATCCCAGCTCCGTCTTTGTGGCCCCCAAATAGACCCGGGCGGCTGCCCTCTCATGGCCGAGGAGAAGTATTGTCCTAGTTGGGGACTGGGCAGTGTCCACGTACATCTGTGACAATATATATATATATATATATATATATATATATATATACACAGTGGAACCTCGGTTCATAACCATAATTCGTTCCAAAGCTATGGTCGTAAACTGATTTGGTCGTGAACCGAAGTAATTTCCCCCATAGGATTGTATGTAAATACAATTAATCCATTCCAGGTTGTATGAACTGTATGTAAATATATATATTTTTTTAAGTTTTTAAGAACAAATATAGTTAATTATACCATAGAATGCACAGCGTAATAGTAAACTAAATGTAAAAACATTGAATAACACTGAGAAAACCTTGAACAACAGAGAAAACTAACACTGCAAGAGTTCGTGCTACAGCACTACGAAACGCTCGCTAAAACACTTTTTTTTTAATGAGTTATAAGCACAGGGAAAAAAATGAACATTTGAAAAATCCGTAATTTAATAAACAACCAAAAAAAGTAACATTGCAACAATGCACGCTACGAACTGATTGCTGTAAACAGAAGTGAAGCCCGGTTCATTCTTTAACTGCCTTATCTCTCGCGCCTGTGTGTGTATCTCTATCTCTCTCTCACGCCTCTCTGTGTGTGTGTCTCTCTCTCGTGAGCCTATGTGTGTATGTGTGTGTGTGTGTGTGTGTCTGTCTGTCTCTCTCTCTCTCGCGCACACGCCTGTGTGTGTGTCTTTCTCTTGTGTGTGTCTGTCTGTCCGTATGTCTGTCCCTCTCTCTCTCGCTGCACAGGGAGAGACTGAACACGTGCGGAAATCATCGGCGCGCACAAACCGAAAGGGAAACTGGCTTGTTCGTATACCGAGTGTGTGATCGTGAAAAGATGCAAAAGTTTGGCGAATTTTTTGGTCGTAACCTGATTTGTACGTGTTCTGAGACGTTCGTGAACCGAGGTTCCACTGTATATATATATATATTTTTGGCAAACGACTGGGGATTGCACCTAGCCGGGATGCCATGGCTTATGCCTCCTCCAGACCACGAGGGGCCGACTGTCCTGGTGGCTTTGGGGGCCATGGGAACAGAGCTTAGAAGCCTATAGGGGCCTGTGGTCACCAACAGGGGGCGCCCGGACGCCTGAGGAGCCCTGGCTCTCAGCAATTCCTCCACACCCGGAAGTGCTGGGGGGGAAGAAGACCAGGGACACTCGGAGTGCTTCCGGGTGCACAGCCGGCACTTCCGCCACACCTGGGAGGGCTGGTGGAAGGTTATCGGGAGGCAACTGGAACTCGTCCGGGTGAGGATAAAAGGGGCCGCCTCCCTCCATTCGATGGCTGGAGTCAAGAGGAAGAGGATGGAGCTCAGAGGAGAGGAGTGGATGCAGTCAGGTGAAGTGAAAAGCATTGTATTGAGGGCCTGGACTGAGGGTGATTGGTGCTGCGGCCCTGGGTTGTGTGTGCACCTTTGTAAATATTATTGTAAATAAACGTGTGTGGGTTCAAACCAACCATGTCTACCTGTCTGTGCCTGGGCTGTTTCCCACAATATATATATATATATATATATATATATATACTGCTCAAAAGAATTAAAGGAACACTTTTTAATCAGAGTATAGCATCAAGTCAATGAAACTTATGGGATATTAATCTGGTCAGTTAAGTAGCACAGGGGGTTGTTAATCAGTTTCAGCTGCTGTGGTGTTAATGAAATTAACAACAGATGCACTAGAGGGGCAACAATGAGATGACCCCCAAAACAGGAATGGTTTAACAGGTGGAGGCCACTGACATTTTTCCCTCCTCATCTTTTCTGACTGTTTCTTCACTAGTTTTGCATTTGGCTACAGTCAGTGTCACTACTGGTAGCATGAGGCGATACCTGGACCCTACAGAGGTTGCACAGGTAGTCCAACTTCTCCAGGATGGCACATCAATACGTGTCATTGCCAGAAGGTTTGCTGTGTCTCCCTGCACAGTCTCAAGGGCATGGAGGAGATTCTAGGAGACAAGCAGTTACTCTAGGAGAGCTGGAGAGGGCCATAGAAGGTCCATAACCCATCAGCAGGACCAGTATCTGCTCCTTTGGGCAAGGAGGAACAGGATGGGCACTGCCAGAGCCCTACAAAATGACCTCCAGCAGGCCACTGGTGTGAATGTCTCTGACCAAACAACCAGAAAGACTTCATGAGGGTGACCCAAGGGCCCCATGTCCTCTAATGGGCCCTGAGCTCACTGCCCAGCAGCATGCAGCTGGATTGGCATTCGCCATAGAATACCAGAATTGGCAGATGCACCACTGGTGCCCTGTGTTTTTTACACATGAGAGCAGGTTCACCCTGAGCACGTGACAGAAGTGAAAGGGTCTGGAGAAGCCATGGAGAACATTATGCTGCCTGTAACATCATTCAGCATGACCAGTTTGGTGGTGGGTTAATGATTGTCTGGGGAGGCATATCCATAAAGGGTCACACAGACCGCTACAGGCTTGACAAAGGCACCTTGGCTGCCATTAGGTATCAGGATGAAATCCTTGGACCCATTGTCAGACCCTATGCTGGTACAGTGGCTCCTGGTGCACGACAATTCTTGGCCTCATGTGGTGAAAGTATGCAGGCAGTTCCTGGAGGATGAAGGAATTGATACCATTGACTGGCCACCACACTTTCCTGACCTAAATCCAATAGAACACCTCTGGGACATTATGTTTTGGTCCATCCAATGCCACCAGGTTGCACCTCAGACTCTCCAGGAGCTCAGTGATGCCCTGGTCCAGATCTGGGAGGAGATCCCCCACAACACCATCTGTCATCTCATTAGAAGCATGCACCGATGTTGTCAGGCATGTATACAAGAACACAGGGGCCATACAAAGCGCTGCGTACAATTTGGAGTTGCTGCAATTCAATTTGGGCAAAATGGACTAGCCTGTCACATCATTTTTTCACTCTGATTTTTTGGGGCGTCTTTGAATTCAGGGCTCTGTAGGTTGATCATTTTCATTTCCATGAAACGATGTGGCATCCTTTCGTTCCTAACACATTACCCAGTCTATATCAGTATAGATATCCAGGAGGATTTCTTTTTCCCATTGAGATCTGATGTGTTTTCAAAGTTTTCCTTAAATTTTTTGGAGCAGTTTATATATATATATATATATATATATATATATATATATATATATATATATATATATATATATATATATATATATATACACATACGAGCGAAATACATGTGCTTCACAGTGGAGAAGTAGTGTGTTAAAGAAGTTATGAAAATAAAAGGAAACATTTTAAATTTAAAGTAACATAATTGTCAATGTTATTGATTGTCGTAGGCTTATTTTAGTATTGAGAATGAATTTGATGATTATTATGGAAGAAGATGATCCGCTGTGGTAACCCCTAATGGGAGCAGCTGAAAGAAGAAGAAATAGAAGTGAATTTGATGATTGCAAAGAGTTTAATTTATGATTGTAAATTAGGATGTCAGGATCTCTTTGTAAACGACATTTGCAGTTCTGCCCTCGGGCTGTAAAATGACCAAGCTGTCTGCTGAGCTCAGTCTCGAGCATGCATCATACAGCTGGCCATGTGAGAAGCCATCTTGAGTCAAGTCAATGGCAACCTTTTTTAGAGTCTGGCCCTGTGACTTATTTATTATCACAGTGAAGCAGAACATTACTGGAAATTGGAATGGGAGGTTAGAGGGTATGAGAGGGATGCGAGGAATAAATCCAGTCTCTACTTTGCCAGTTCCAGTGAAGACCGTGGCCTCAATGAGGTTCTTGTGCAGAGATCTGATCTGAAGCCTGGTGCAGTTACAAAGTATTGGTGGTTGTAAGTTTCGTGGAAACGTCATTGGTGCACTGACCTTCAAAAGTAGAGTATGCGGAGGTCTGCCCGGAGGATTAAGAGTGTAAAGAAACGAAATGAAAAGGCAGGAGTCACCAGCAGGAAGATGTGATGGAAGGCCAACAATAACAGGCTTGAAGTGGTGGAGTAACGAAGAAGGGAGCAGTGAGCATGACGAACAGCTGAGGAAAGTAAGGAAGTGAGTGAGGAGTCACAGGAGCGCGGGATGTCGTTAATTTAAATAGGCAGAGAGCCAACCACGTGGTAGGTGTGCAGAAAAAGGAAGGGGGACCAGGGGGTGGCCCTTGTGCATCTCAGCTGTGAAATAAATCCTCTGTTAACAGAAATAAGGAATGAAACCACCAAAAGGAAATGTCAGTTCTGAAAGTTCCTTACGGCATAATGGTGAGAACTGCCAAAAAGAAGACGTTACTTTCGAATGTTTGTTACGAGGAATGGCGTGAAATGAAACTTACTTAACGTTTGTAACTAGAGTGTAATGGATGAGCATGGGAAATTTGGGCTTCCTACGTATATTGGAAGGATTTCCCCAATCTATATATACAGTTTAGGGGGTACACCCATTTCCCCCCCTTGGGTGTTGCAATAGGACATGAAACATACCTAACTATTGTAAGTACACTGCAAGGAATGAACACGCGAAATTTAAGCTTCCCACCTACTGTATATGGAAAGTGGGAGAATTATTGAGGAGTCAGTGAGGGCTTTGTCTTTCATATGTAGAGATTTGAGACGCTTCTAAGAAGAACCCTTTTAAAATCCCTCTTTAAGGTTAAATTCTGTACAGGTACGTTATCGAAAAATTCCATAGTCCACCTTCATCGCCCGAAAAGGGTCACCAGTATAATCCCTTCCTTAAATAGGTTTATAGCCGATTAGTCGCTGGGTTGGCTTCTCTTATTTATAGAAAAAGACGTTGCATCCAGATTAGACTATGAAGATGTCATCAACGATTTTCCCAATCAGAAGGCCAGAAAAGTAGATTTTCGTTTCTGAACCTGGAAACCTTTAAGAGATTTCATGATGATACCTCGATGTTAATTTCACACTTCTTGTCGAAACACTGAAACTCACATTTTATTTGTAGGCCATAAACATGTCCGAATATTAATGCGCAAAAACGTGATAACCGGCTGGCATGACATCACCTTGAATTATGACTTATGTTATCCTGCATATTGAGACTCAGAGGATATTTGCAATTTGGGTCCTTTACTTGAAGAGACGTGATATTGTCATGAATTATGAATTGTACTTTACTAACAGATTATATTGTTATATTTTGATAAAGTCCACCTGTTATCTTGCAAAAACGTAGCTGAATATTGCAATGAGAAAATCCGGTGTAGGTTAACATTATTTTTATTAAATTTGCGTGCAAGTTTATACAGTCCACACCTACCAGTAACGGCGTTTGACATAACCGGCCCGGCGTGGCGTTGGTCAGCCCTATAGGTTCCGCACACCGCTAAGGCTGCCTCCGTTTGTCTTGTCTGCCCACAAGATCTTTTCCCAGAATTCCGCAAGCTCTTTTAAGTTCTTTTTCGCAAACTGTACTCTGGCCATCCTGTCTTTTGTGGCTAACTAGTGGTGTTCATCTTGCAGCGTGTCCTCTGTGTTTCTGTTCATGAAGACTTCTGCTGATAGTCGTCTCTGATACACACACATCTGCCTCCTGAAGACTGTTTCTGGTGTGTCAGACAGGCGTTTTGGGGGCTTTTTCTTGACCATAGTGAGGATTCTTCTCTCGTCAGCAGTGGAGGTCTTCCTTGGCCTGGCAGCCCCTTTGTTTAATACTTGAGCTCACCAGTGTGTACTTTATTCTTCATAGACAGATAGATAGATAGATGTAAAAGGCACTATATAAAAGATAAATAGATACATAGATGTGAAAGGCACTATATAATAGATAAGATAGAGGTGAATGGCACTATATAATAAATAGATAGATGTGAAAGTGGCTTTCACATCTATCTATTATATAGAGTCATTCATATCTATCTATTATAGAGAGTCATTCACATCTATCTATTATATAGTGCCTTTCACATCTATCTATCTATCTATCTATATATTATATAGTGCCATTTACATCTATCAATTATATAGTGCCATTCACATCTATCTATTATAGAGAGTCATTCACATCTATCTATTATATAGTGCCTTTCACATCTATCTATTATATAGTGTCATTCACATCTATCTATTATAGAGAGTCATTCACATCTATCTATTATATAGTGGCATTCACATCTATCTATTATATAGTGCCTTTCACATCTATCTATCTATCTATATATTATATAGTGCCATTCACATCTATCTATTATATAGTGCCTTTCACATCTATCAATTATATAGTGCCATTCACATCTTTCTATTATATAGTGCCTTTCACATCTATCTATTATATAGTGCCTTTCACATCTATCTATCTATCTATCTAAGTATCTATCTAGATACTTTATTAATCCCAAGGGGAAATTCACATACTCAAGCATCAGCATACTGATAAGAAAGATATTAATTAAAGAGTGATAAAAATGCAGTGCAAGGTTAAAAAATGCAGGGTGAAGAGTGCAAGGAAGATATAACAGACAATATCATTGTGTAATGTTAACGTTCATAATATTCCAGACAATTGATTTCGGTCATCCTAAGGTTTTATTGATGTCTCCAATGGTTCGATTCTTGTTGTTCAGCCTCATGATGGCCTATTAGACTTTCAATGGCCAATGGCAACTACAGACTCCAAAGGGTAGCAGCAAGCCGGGGTGTCTAATGAAGCCATAAAACTCACAAACACCTGTGACACCAACTGTCCCAAACATTAAGGTGCCCTAAAATGAGGGTTGGTATGGGCAGGGCTGGATTAAGATGAAATTGGGCCTGATGCTGCAGCGCAAACAAGGCCTATTTTTTTCTCGGCATTGGTGCATTCGACACTCACCGTACACGCGCACTCAGACTGACCGACGAGCCGTAATTGCTTGCGACGCAACCAGCCAGCCTTTATTGAACATGAATAATAATAACGACGCAGTATCGTAACAACTCGAGATTATCATCAAACTACGTAACATCAACATTCAATAGCAATTGTCTGAAAAGTGCACTTAATGCAGAAAACCTAACAATGAAATACACACAATTTCGCAATTCACTTACAAAACAGATTAAGAAAAAATGAATTTGCAGAGACATTGGGTCAAAGTGACTCAGTTCAGACTCTGGAGGGTAAAAATTTGTCCACGATTTAAATTTCATAATAGAACAGAATCCTGTTGAGGATATTAAAAATTCTAAACATCCATGCCGGGCCCGAGGGCCGGCTTTTAGTTTTACCTTTACAGATAATCATTTAAACAGCCATCGATTTTTACTGTACAACTAACTTTCAAGGTGAAAAATTTACTACGTGGCACTTACCGAACAATAATAAAGTGAAAAAATCCCCAAGATATTGCAAAAAATGCAGCTAAATTACTAAGTAAACTGTTCAACGTAAAATTGATAATCTTGACTTGAAATCTTCGGTTAACAATAAACACGACAACGTTATAGTTACGTCACAGCGCAAAGAACAATAGTAACTGTATAAGTAATGCTGTGTCTAGGCATCTGAAAGTCGGACTCCAAATTTATCTAAGAATTATCCATCAATTTTCCAACCCGCTGAATCCGAAAACAGGGTCACGGGGGTCTGCTGGAGCCAATCCCAACCAGCACAGGGCACAAGGCAGGAACCAATCCAGGGCAGGGTGCCAACCCACCGCAGGACACACACAAACACACCAAGCACACACCAAGGCCAATTTAGAATCACCAATCCACCTAACCTGCATGTCTTTGGACCGTCTAAGAATTATTTTGAGGTTAATATAGCAAAGGAAAACTGTTCAGCTTCCGGAAAATTCTTGTCTGTTTTCATCTGGGCCTATTTCAGGAATGAGCCTAATGCTGTGGCACCAATAGCACCCACCTTAATCCGGTCCTGGTATGGGGGCGTGTAGAAAAAAAGTGTTGTGTGACTGAAATGTGTGCAAGTCTGCCATGTCCACTTTAATCACGTCTGATTTTTTTGATTTGTAATTTTAAACTGTGCAGCACCGAGGTAAATCAAGAAATAAAAATTATTTATCTCAAACATTAAGGAGGGCACTGTAAATGGTGCCTGGTACATTTTGCTTATTGTTTCGGTTGTGCACATTTTTTTTTTTTGTGATCATTGTAACAGGCACTATAAACTCAACAATAAAAATTAATTGTCAAAACGCTACCTGCTGATTGACGGTGTTATGTTTATTAGGAGTAATTAACAATCTGCCAGTCATTCGCAATGGAAAGGTATTATATATCATAAAACATAGGCTGAATGAAGAATTGCCTAAACACCATCTGTTAAAGTGTAAGTTGTATTTGTCGATTCTACTGTGCATGTTTCTTTTTAAGAGATCATTTTGAAAAACAATCTTTGCACTAGAATAAGATTTATTGTCCAAAAGCTACCTGCTAATTGACGGTGTCATAATTATTAGGAGCAATTTGTATTCTGTGTAATAGCCACAATATAAGGTACACTATACATCTAAAAATGCAAGCTGAATGATTAAGCGTTAAATGTGGTCATTGTCACTTTATTTATTCTGTCTATTTTTCTTTTTGAGACCATTATGAAAGGCATTATATACTCCAAAATAATGTTTAATTTTCTAAATCCGACCTCCGACTGGCAGTGGCATTTTTATAGGATAAGTCTGTGCTGTTAGTTAGATGTGATGAACCTGTGCCTAAATGTAGTTCACATTTCTTAAACATTACACTTTAAAAAAAAAAAAAAAAAAAAAGTACAAAATAGATATTTAAGATTTGTGAAGTCTCAGGCTAAACTTGCTGGCTGCAACCAAATATGACAGATAGCGTATCACCATGGTGCGCTGCCGTGTAAAAGAAAGGCTGAATCTTTATAATCCTTAGATAATGGAGCAGCGAGGCTGTTAAAGTACAAGTTTGGTCACTAAAGTGACACGAAACCATCTTCTATACAATCCTTCTGTATAAAAGCGGTCGGGATTGTCCTTCGGTCCCGTGAGTGCTACACAGGCGCGGAGTTTTACCACGCCCCGTCCATTTTGCAATGCACGATGGGATTTGTAGTTTCGTTTTTCCAGGTAAAAGATGATTTTCTACTCCAGACTGCGATATCTTCTTCTTCTTTCTTACTATATAAAAGAGGTCGGGATTGTCCTTCCGTCCCGTGAGTGGAAAGCGTGGGTATTCGCTTATCACAGACTTACTACTTGCAGCTTGCGGTGCAGGCGACATGATGTGAGCAGAGTTCTGGTGCTCCCATCGTTCCCTTGCTTTTGTGCGCGATGCGCTGGAAAAATAGACAAAATTATGTCTCTTGAAATTAGTAATGTTGATGGATTACCATCACCGCGTAGTAAATATCAGGGGGGTTCAAAAGGGCGACCTCAATATAGAAAAAAAGTTTAAATTTCATCACAAAAATAACAGAAACTACGAGTATTAAAGTAACACCGCTCAAATGCAATACAGTATAACCAAATTAATGAGTTTGTATGAAATATCAAATTGATCAACATACTGAATTGCCTTAAGAAGTGGTCAACTTAAACGTCGGTCGCCTTAAAAGGCGGGTCAGCCTAGTACTACATAACGTGAATTGAACGTTTATGGACATGCGTGCCATTTCACTTACCTGCTTCCGATTTAAAAAGCAGCCGCACCTGACGCTCGCTCGAGAATCTGCGCAGCCGCAGAAGCACACTTGAGCAACTAACGAGACCTGCCGCTGCATTCTGGGATAGCAAGAGCCGGGATGTATAAATCAACGATATTACAACTACAATACTGGCTAAGTAACGAGTATTATATAAGTGCATAAAGACTGTTAATATATATGTTGAATAAAACATATAAGTGCATAAAGACTGTTAATATATATGTTGAATAAAACAATGTGCCTTGTTCATGACCTGTGGTGTGTGTCCCGTTCTACTTAGTGAGATTGTCCATCTCGGCAGCGCTACTAGATAGATAAATCTTCATTGTCACTTTGACAAAATAACGAAATTGAAGGTGCTGTCGACTGTGTAAGGCATAAGAGTTAAAAAACAGGAATAGTGATAAAAGTACATTACAAATAAATACAAATTACAATTGTCATATATACAATTTGCATTGGTTAAATATACCATACTAGCGAACTAAAAAAACCAAACACACATCAAACCACTTCCTTCCTTATATGATAATATTTGGTCATCTAACTCCACCCACACATGGCCCCAACCTATCACGTGTCTGGCTTCGCCACAAATGTACAAAAGCAGCCGCTTTCTTCGGCGCTTTGCACTGTTTTGCCGCGTTGGATGAGTAATGGATGGAAGTTTTCAAATTATTCAAATTGAAGTGAATTCTCTCAAGGTACATTTAAAGCAGTAAAATAATTCACAATTAAACTAGCACAGAACGTTTCTCTTTTTTACAATAGGTGAGTTGGCAAATTCGCCAAAGCTTTTCAGTTGGAGACTTTGAATTTTCAAGAATGCGTCTATCACGCTGTTCTCGAGATATCTCAACAATGATTGAACTGTCCTGGCAAATTTATTAGAAGAATAAGTGTGCCACATCTCAGTGTAATCGCACTTATGGCACCAAAGTTATGTATTTTGGACAGACAGAGAGACGTGGCGGTCTCATTAGGTGCTTTTCACATTACGTACACAATGCGTAAACATTCAGACTGAATGAGCTAATTGTGTAAATGTTGTCTGGTGCGTTTTATTTATCGTTTCTATTGTTTGTTTTGCTTTTTAGAGACAATCATTAAAAGCACTATAACCGTATTCTCCAGTATAAAGTTTTATTGCCTAAAATGCCTCCTGATTGGCAGTTCTAGTTTTATTTTGAGCCTTTCTATTAGCGTCCATTAGTTGCTATGAAATGCACTGTGTACAGCATTAAAAATTACAGACCAAATGAGTCTAAATGTTTCCTGTTGCATTTTATCTGTTTCAATTTTTCATTTCACTTTTTATTACAAATATAAAAGGCACTATATAAAAAAAAATCAAGTAAGAATTTCTGTGTCGATGATGACCATACAACTACAAATATTCATTGTTACCTACTAATATGCAGCAACACGCTAGTTATGAGCAATTGTCTTTGTGTTGCTGTGAAAAGCATTATATATAATACCACACTGACTGGATAACTGAGTGTTTAAATAGTGTCTTGTACACTTGTTATTTCTATTATGGATTTTACTTTTTATTATAAATGTAAAAGGCACTATATCTATATTATATATTGTGAGAAGAAGTCTGAGCATCATCAGACAGACACTCAGATCCAGGGCGGTTGTCCCCTCGTGGCCCAGGGGACATATAGATTGCCTCTCGGTCCTTCCAGGCGTCCCGGCTGGGTCTGGCCCCCAGCCTCCTGCCACAATATATACTGTAAAAGCCAAATACCACTGACTCACACATCACAAATTCTTCTGAACCTTGAGGACTTGAGACTTGAAATTTGGAATGTAGGTTACCATTGGCTCATAGGTGCTCACTAAGGAACGGTTTTAAAAATTTCATGGTCCAAGCTCGAAATTTCTTATAGTTTTTTCACCCGTTTGTATGTCTTGTCTGCTTTTCACAAGAGAACTACTTAACCAGATTCAGATCTGTTTTTATTTTTCTATTATTTGCTTGAACATTCAGTGGATTTTGCGACTTTCTTATTGTAATAAGTATCATAGTTCGTTTGCGGTACTGATTTATTAGTGCAAATGCAAGAGAGACTCATTGGGCTGTGGGAAGGGGGGGCCCTCCTCACTCACGCATCTGCCTCGGGTGTAACCTTAACTCCGCTTAGTTAGCGAACAAGAGAACTACTTAACGGATTTAGAGCTTTTTTTTTCCTATAATTTGCTTGAACATTCCGGTTGATTTTGTGACTTCTCTCATTGCGCTAAGAATCATACTTCGTTTGCAGGAGCGATATATTTGCGCTAATCTGAGACGGAGGCTGCGGGCCGAGGGGAGGAGGAAGAGTGATGTCCGGAGTAAAGAGCTGGGTGGGGCCCTCGTCACTGTCCTGTCTCACTAATACATGGGTGAAGCCGCGGGGAATAGCTAGTAATCTATAAATGCAAGGGAGAATTTCACTGTACTCTATACCATGACGAGGATTGAAGTTAACCTATAATTAATAATTGTCTAAATACTAATTTGCAGTGACATTTTAATTACGAGTAGTCTGCATGGTGTCAATCAGAAACTGAGAAAGGCACTATATATATAATGGGCTGGGGGTGGCTCTGAAGCTAGGGATCTGGTCCTGCAATCGGAAGGTTGTCGGTTCGAATCCTGTAAATGGCAAAAGTGACTTTACTTCATTGGGCTCTTGGCAAGGCCATTAACCTGCAATTGCTTCGACGTTAACCTGCAAGCAGGTCCTCCAACTTATTGGGAAAACTTTGGAGTTTGGTGGCAGGATTGGCACTCCAGCTACCCTTTGTTTAAAAAAAAAAAAAAACCTCTTATTGTGCCAATGTGGTGCTGAGGTGTCACCCATTGCACGGCTGCAGTTGGGTCCCAATCTGGTGGTTCTTTGTTTGGTGCTGTAAAATCAGCATGTGCTCCCAACCTAACTGGATGGCTTGTATGTAAATGGTGTCTGATGCCCTTTATTGTTTTCTAATATAGATTTTACTTTTTCATTATAAATTAAGTTTTATATTTCATTATAAATATCCATCCATCCATTTTCCAACCCGCTGAATTCGAACACAGGGTCACGGGGGTCTGCTGGAGCCAATCCCAGCCAACATAGGGCACAAGGCAGGAACCAATCCTGGGCAGGGTGCCAACCCACCGCAGGACACACACAAACACACCCACACACCAAGCACACACTAGGGCCAATTTATAATCGCCAGTCCACCTAACCTGCATGTCTTTGGACTGTGGGAGGAAACTGGAGTACCTGGAGGAAACCCACGCAGACATGGGGAGAACATGCAAACTCGACACAGGGAGGACCCGAGAAGCAAACCTGGATCTTCTAACTGTGAGGCAGCAGCGCTACTACTGAGTCACCATGCCGCCCCCATTATAAATATATTGTACATAATTTTTATTATGGGCTGGCGCCCTGCCCAGGGTTTGTTTCCTGCCTTGCGCCCTGTGTTGGCTGGGATTGGCTCCAGCAAATCCCTGTGACCCTGTAGTTAGGATATAGCGGGTTGGATAATGGATGGATGAATATTTTTTATTATAAATATAAAAGGCATTATGTAATGTAAAATAAATTCAAGCAAGTATTGTGCACATGACAGTAATGACTATAAACATTAATTGTGTAAGTACTATTTTGCAGTGACATATTAATTATGAGCAATCTACATTGTGCCAATCAGTCACTTTGAAAGGCACTATATATAGCACAACACTGACTGGATGACAGTATGTAAATGTTGTCTGGTACACTTAGTTATTGTTTCTATTACGGATTTTACTTTTTTATTATAAGTATAAAAAGCACTATATAATACTAGGGGGTTTCCCCCCTGCTTGCTTCGCTCGCCAGCCAATTCATGTCTCTGCCGCTCGTGTTGTGAAGAGGGGGAATGAATGAACCCCAAGGAGACGCGGTCGCTATCTATCTATCTATCTATCTATCTATCTATCTATCTATCTATCTATCTATCTATCTATCTATCTATCTATCGATCTATCATATAGTGCCTTTCATAACTATCTATCTATCTATCTATCTATCTATCTATCTATCTATCTATCTTAGGAAGTATTCAGACCTCCACTGTCAGTCAGTCATGGTCCAACTCGCTATATCCTAACACAGGGTCACGGGGGGTCTGCCGGAGCCAATCCCAGCCAGCACAGGGCGCAAGGCAGGAACAAAGTAACAAATCCCCGGGTAGGGCGCCACCCCGCTGCAGGACCTCCTCTGTTCTTTTGAATATTTGTCAATAGCTTGTCAAGTCAGATAAACCAAACAACTAGATTTGGTGGTGTACTGCCATTTCTCTCTCCTGATCCTCTCAAGCTCTGTCAGGTTGGTTGGAGACTATCTTTAGATGGCTGTTTTCAGGTTTCCTCAGAGAGGTTCAATTGGTTTGAAGTCCAGACACTGCCTGCATCACTCAAGGACATTCATAGAGTTGTCCCTAAGCCATTTCTGTGTTGTCTTTGCTTTGTCCTATTAGAAGGTCCAGTGTGCCCTGGGACAGATTTCCATTAAGGATATCTTTGTACTTTGCTCCGTTCAGCTTTCCCTCAACCCTGTCTAGTCTCTGAGCCCCTGATGCTGTCACTACGGTGCTTCACTGTTAGAATGGTATCGCACAGGTGATGAGCAGTGGTGGTTTTCTCCAGCTGTGATGCTTAGATTTGAGGCTGTGGAAGAAATTAAATTTCATCCATCCGTCCATCCATTATCCAACCCACTATATATAAATACAGAATCATTGAGGTCTGCTGGAGCCAATCCCAGGCAACACAGGGAGCAAGGCAGGAACAAACACTGGGCAAGGTGCCAGCCCACCGCAGGAAATTAAATTTAGATATATTAATAGAATCTTATCTTAAATTTAGAATCTCTTACTATTAGAAACCTGGCAGGAGAAGAACCGTTCTATTCATCTTTTAATGTCACTTCAAGAAGAAGGAGCATTCTCACAAGCAGTCCATTAACAGCGTGGTCAGAATGGTCCTAATACTAAAGGGTAGAGGTCTGTTTTATAAGCAAATTAATTTACATCACTGTCAATCAATACCCAAAAGACATTTAAAATAAAAGTCAATCTTATTATCTCTCTGGTTTTTCTCATGCCTTTGAGTTGAGCACCCACCCTTGAAATTTCCGTGCATATAACAAGTGTCCATTCTGGTTGTTTGCAGGACATCTGCTGACTTCTTAGTCATCTTTTAGTCATCCTTCAGTTCATTTTGTATATTACATCAGCCTTTCTTCTGGAAGGGAAGGGTGATCGCCTGGATTGCAGCAACTACAGAGGGATAACACGTCTCTCTGTGCCGGGTAAGGTCCTTGCCAGAGTCATCCTCAGTAGGATCCGTGGTCACTTGCTCACCAACCAGCGACCAGAACAATCTGGTTTTACGCCTAAGAAGTCCACCATCGACCGCATCCTAGCACTGAGGGTTCTCATGGAGCGCAAACACGAATATCGGCAGAGTTTCTTTGCAGCCTTTGTCGATTTTCACAAACTGTTCGACTCAGTTGATCGAGCTGTGGCCCTGTGGGACATCCTGAGGGTTTGTGGGATCCCCTCGAAGTTGCTGGAAATCATGGTGGGCCTGTAAACTGGTACTGTAAGTGCTGTGCAGAGTGGAGGCAGGACCTCTACATTTTTCCCAGTTGATTCTGGGGTCCATCAGGGGTGTGTTCTGCTCCTACTCTGTTCAATGCTTGTATGGACTGGGTGGTGGGCAAGGTCGTGGGGTCCAGCAGCTCTGGGGCATCTGTTGGTGAAGAAAGATTCATGGATCTTGACTTTGCTGACAATGCTGTGTCAATGGAGGCTGTGATCGGGGCACTCAAGAGACTGAGTGAGGAGTCGGAGGGTCCGAGCTTGTGAGGGTCCTCATAAAAAACCATCATCCAGGCCTTTAATGACCTCTTGGGCACAGCCATCAGCAGTGTGTCTGTATGCGGAGAAAGCATTGACCTTGTTGAGAGGTTTACTGACCTCGGCAGTGACATTCATGTCTCTGGTGACTCTTCCTATGAAGTCAGTAGACGGATTGGGAGAGCATTGCGGGTCATGAGGTCGCTGGAAAGGGGTGTGTGGCGCTCCCAATATCTCTGCAGAAGGACGAAGGTCCAAGTGTTTAGAGTCCTGGTGCTCCCTGTCTTGCTATATAGTTGCGAGACATGGACGCTATCCAGTGACCTGAGATGAAGACGGGACTCCTTCATGTATGTCTCTCCAGAAAATCCTTGGGTACCGTTGGTTTGACTTTGTGTTGCTCATGGAGTCCCAAATGAGGCACATGACCTGCATTGTGAGGGAGCGTCAGTTACGTCACTACGGCCATGTGGCGTGTTTCCCCGAGGGTGATCCAGCTCATAAGATCCTCATTGTTGGGGACCCAAGTGGCTGGACCAGGCCAAGGGGTCGCCCACGTAACACCTGGCTGCGGCAGATGGAGGGTCATTTCCGGAGGGTGGGACTGGACTGCGTGTTTGTCTTGGGGGGTTGACAGCCGGGATCCCAAGCTGTTTCTATGTGTAGTGGGTACGGCAACATGTTGTACCAGTGCATGCTCCTCAGCGACTTTCTTCTGGTACATTCTTTACTTGACCATTTCGGTATTTTTCCTAAATCAATTCTTGTATTTCAATATACACACTGCAAACATAAATACTGTTACATTTGAAATACATTATGTTACATCTAAATTATTCATAAGGCCAAACAGTTCAAAGTTAAGTTTCACCAGACCAGAAAATCTTGTTTCTCATAGTCTGACAGTCCATTGGGTGTTTTTTTGCAAACTCAAAGGGGGCTTTCATGTATCTTTTACTGAGGAAAGAGACTTCTTTCTGGCCACTCTGTCATAACGCTTAGATCTGTGGAGTGTTGCAGTGGTGGTGGTCCTTCTGGACGTTTCTCTCATCTCCTCACAGATTCTGTGGAGCTCAGCTCCAGATCAGAGAAAGTTGTTCCTCACTGGTTGAGAGTCCTTTAGATGCCTTTTTACAAACTCCAAGCAGGTCTTTATGTGTATTTGACTGAGAAGAGGCTTCTGTCTGGCAACTCTGTCATACAGCCCAGATCAGTGGAGTGTTGCAGTGGTGGTGGTCCTTCTGGAAGTTTCTCTCATGTCTACACAGGTTCTCTGAATCTGAGCCAGAATGACCATTTCATCAAAGCAGAGAAGCGTGTTTCTCACAGTCTTAACAGTCTTTCAGGTGCCCTTTCGCAAACCCCATTTGCATTTTACTGAGGGGAGGCGATGAACAGTGCCTGGTTTCCTCCAGATATTAAATGAATATTGGGTTCATCGGACCAGAGAATCTTATTTCCCAAAGTCCTTTAGGTTCCTTTTTTTTGTAAACTCCATCAGTCTTTTACTATCGACAGGTTTCTGTCTGGCCACTCTGCCGTAAAGCCCAGATTGTTGCATTGATTATTGTCCTTCTGGAAGTTTCTCCCATCTCCACACAAGCTCTTCGGATCTCGGCTAGGGTGACCATTTTGCTCTTGGTCTCCTTTCTTACCAAGACTCTTCTGCCCCGATTGCTCAGTTTGGCCCAGCAGCCAGCTCTAGGAATACCGTGTTTCCTCAAAAATAAGACTGGGTCTTATATTAATTTTTGCTCCAAAATAATGCACTAGGGCTTATTTTCAGGGGATATCTTATATTTATTCATTTACAACCATTTACAGCGAGATTCAAAAGTTTGGGGAACCTTGTTAATAGTCATTATTTTCCTGTGTAAATCGTTGCTTGTTACGATAAAAAATGTCAGTTAAATCTATCATATAGGAGACACACACAGTGATATTTGAGAAGTGAAATGAAGTTTATTGGATTTACAGAAAGTGTGCAATAATTGTTCAAACAAAATCAGGCAGGTGCATAAATTTGGGCACCGTTGTCATTTTATTGATTCCAAAACTTTTAGAACTAATTATTGGAACTCCGATTGGCTTGGTGAGCTCAGTGACCCCTGACCTACATACACAGGTGAATCCGAGTATTTAAGGGGGTCCATTGTAAGTTTCCCTCCTCCTTTGATTTTCTCTGAAGAGTAGCAACATGGGGTCACAAAACAACTCTCAAATGACCTGAAGACAAAGATTGTTCACCATCACGGTTTAGGGAAGGATACAGAAAGCTGTCCCAGAGATTGAAGCTGTCTGTTTCCACAGTTAGGAACATATTGAGGAAATGGAAGACCACAGGCTCAGTTCAAGTTAAGGCTCGAAGTGGCAGACCAAGAAAGATTTCGGATAGACAGAAGCGACGAATGGTGAGAACAGTCAGAGTCAACCCACAGACCAGCACCAAAGACCTACAACATCATCTTGCAGCAGATGGAGTCACTGTGCATCGTTCAACCATTGGCGCACTTTACACAAGGAGATGCTGTATGCGAGAGTGATGAAGAGGAAGCACAAACAGAGCCGCTTGAGGTCTGCTCAAGCACATTTGGACAAGCCAGCTTCATTTTGGAATAAGGTGCTGTGGACTGATGAAACTAAAATGGAGTTATTTGGGCATAACAAGGGCGTTATGCATGGAGGAAAAAGAACACAGCATTCCAAGAAAAACACCTGCTACCTACAGTCAAATATGGTGGTGGTTCCATCATGCTGTGGGGCTGTGTGGCCAGTGCAGGGACTGGGAATCTTGTCAAAGTTGAGGGACGCATGGATTCCACTCAGTATCAGCAGATTCTGGAGACCAATGTCCAGGAATCAGTGACAAAGCTGAAGCTGCGCCAGGGCTGGATCTTTCAACAAGACAACGACCCGAAACACTGCTCAAAATCCACTAAGGCATTCATGCAGAGGAACAAGTAGAACGTTCTGGAATGGCCATCTCAGTCCCCAGACCTGAATAGAATTGAAAATCTGTGGTGTGAGTTAAAGAGAGCTGTCCATGCTCGGAAGCCATCAAACCTGAATGAACTAGAGATGTTTTGTAAAGAGGAATGGTCCAAAATACCTTCAACCACAATCCAGACTCTCATTGGAACCTACAGGAAGCGTTTAGAGGCTGGAATTTCTGCAAAAGGCGGATCTACTAAATATTGATTTCATGTCTTTGTTGTGGTGCCCAAATTTATGCACCTGCCTGATTTTGTTTGAACAATTATTGCACACTTTCTGTAAATCCAATAAACTTCATTTCACTTCTCAAATATCACTGTGTGTGTCTCCTATATGATATATTTAACTGACATTTTATATCGTAACAACCAACGAGTTATACAGGAAAATAATGACTATTAACAAGGTTGCCCAAACTTTTGCATCCCACTGTTTATCCATTTATCCAAATACACTCATGTCATCTTCTCCTGGAATATCGTCATAACTCACCACATTCAAACCCTGAATTCCAGCTTGAATTTCATGGTAATGCAGCCATTCTTAGGATCCTCTAGGATCGATGTGCGTATTTGATGAATGGTTCGATGTGGTAAAGCAAAATGCCAACATACAAATGTATTCATCCATCATCCAACCCGCTATATCCTAACTACAAGGTCAGGGGAGTCTGCCGGAGCCGATCCCAGCCAACACAGGGCGCAAGGCAGGAAACAAACCCCGGGATGGGTGCCAGCCCACCTCAGGGCACACACACACACACTCACCAAGCACAATTTATAATTGCCGATGCACCTAACCTGCATGTCTTTAGACTGTGGGAGGAATCCCACTCAGATACAGGGAGAACATTCAAACTCCATGCATGGAGGACCCAGGAAGTGAACCCAGGTCTCCTGACTGTAAGGCAGCAGCGCTACCACCGCGCCACCGTGCCGCCCCAAATGTATTCATGTTGCTTTAATATTCAAGTGTCACATATTCCCAAAGTAATGACACAATACATTTTAAAGGTCTTACATACCACGTCGTCTTTTGTTTTTTCTTTTTTTTGCACGTTCACAACACCATCCGAATGTATGCCGCCGTATTTAAGCTATAGAGAAAATAAAATTAAGGACATAATGAAAATGTCTATTTTGTGATTCAAGTGGAAATTTCGGCTTTAAACTCGAAATGTCCACTTTAACCTTGTAGTTTATCATTAAAGCAGACCGTCGTAAACGTCATCTTAAAACCGACCCTGTTGTTAAATCAATACGCACTTCTGGGGCTGAACTGACAGCAGCGGCAGGCAGCGATCGCCACACAGAACACGTTACATGTCTGATATTCCAGCTCTCTGCACATTTAGAATCCTTAGATTTATACTCGATACCACTTTCATGATGACATGCATTCAAATATTTATGTTACATTTTACAGATAAATCGTTAACTTTGTTTAAATAATGAATACTGTTAATAATTACACATATATGGTGGCAGAGCGGTAGGCCTGCTGTCTCGCAGGGAGTCGCGTCCCTGGTGTTCCCTGCCTGGCGTTTGCATGTTTTCCCAGCCGGTTTCCATAGTGTGCTCAGTTTTCCTTCCAAAGACACGAAGGTTTGGAGATTTGGTGACAGTGAAATGACGTCAGTGTATGTGCTTGTGTTCGTTCTCCTTGCGACGAGCTGATGTCCCATCCAGGGATTTTTTTTCTTTGTTTCTGTTTTGCGCCGATGCTTCTGGAATCCCTACAGATTTTATTTTTTCTCCAGCCGTCTGGAGTTTTTTTTGTTTTTTCTGTCCCCCCTGGCCATTGAACCTTACTCTTATTCGATGTTAATTAATGTTGATTTATTTTGTTTTCTTATTGTGTCTTTTATTTTTCTATTTTTTATTATGTAAAGCACTTTGAGCTACTGTTTGTATGAAAATGTGCTATAGAAATAAATGTTGTTGTTGTTGTTGGAATGGGCGCATCCCCAATTTGTTGGATGCAATCATTAAACATCCTTTTCAGAGCTATTGTGGAAATATGTCCTCAGAATTTAATGGATGTGTCGGGCACACGTGTCACATCGCGTGAAGTATAAACCTGGCCTTAGGCACTGTGGTAGATGGCCCGGACACAGAGGGGCGGACACCGATAGTTCTTCACCCAACACACATTTAATCATTCTCTTCAATATTTACGCAGCACACAACACCAAAACTCTCCCAAAGTCCAGGCCTCACAAAATGCCTCACTCTCTCCTTTCCTCTCCTCCCGAGCTCCGTCCTTCTCCATTCCTGACTCAAGCCCCCGAATGGAGGAAGGCGGCCCCTTTTTATCCCCACCCGGACGTGCTCCAGGTGCCTCCCGATAAAATTCCGCCACCACTCCCCAGTGTGGTGGAAGTACCGGCCGCGCACCTGAAAGCACTCCGGGTGTCCCTGGTCTTCTTCCCCCCAGCACTTCCGGGGGTGGCCGAAGTGCTGAGGGCCAGGGCTCCTCAGCCATTGGGGTGACCACGGGCCCCTATAAGGTTGAGTTTCCAAGCTCCGTTCCCATGGTTCCCAAAGCCACCAGGGCGGTCGCTCTCTCGTGGTCTGGCGGAGGTGCAGACTGGCCCCCTGCCACTCACCACAGCACCTTACTTTTCAGCAGATGATCTTGACTATACTTATTTTTCGGAATAGGGCTTATTTTAGGGATAGTTGTGGATGTTCCAAGCTTCGTCCATTTAAGAATTATGAAAGCCACTGTGCTTCTGAGAACCTTCAATGCTGCAGACACAGTTTTCGTAGCCTTCTCCAGATCTGTACCTCCATTACAATCCCATCTCTAAGCTCTGCAGGCAGTTCCTTCAAATTTATTTTGTTTTTTTTGCTCCACTGGAAGACCTTCTATAGACGGGTGTGTGCTTTTTCATAATCAGTGCAGTCAATTGAACTTCAAACAACTCGACCGTGATTAAGAGCATGGAATGCACCCGAGCCAAAGAGAAAGGGTCTGAATACAGTTTTTTATTTTAATACATTTGCAAAAATTTCTAAAGTCCTGTTTTCACTTTGTTATTCTCTAGTATTTAGTGTTTCCTGATGAGGGGAAAAAATTAAATGACTTTAGCACAAGGCAGCAACACAGAAAAATATGTAAATAGTGACAGGGTCAGATTTAGAACTTTTCAGAGCTACAGCACCATGAAGACATACAGTGGGTATAGAAAAGAATCCCCCCCTTCAAAATATTCCCATTTTTTTGACTTTACAGCCTTAAATTAAAACACATCCATTCATCCATCCATCCTCTTCCGCTTATCCGACGTCGGGTCGCGGGGCAGCAGCAAGCAGAGAGGCCCAGACTTCCCTCTCCCCGGCCACTTCTTCCAGCTCTTCCGGGAGAATCCCAAGGCGTTCCCAGGCCAGCCGGGAGACATAGTCCCTCCAGCGTGTCCTGGGTCTTCCCCGGGGCCTCCTCCCGTTGGACGTGCCCGGAACACCTCACCAGGGAGGCGTCCAGGAGGCATCCTGATCAGATGCCCGAGCCACCTCATCTGACTCCTCTCGATGCTCTACTCTGAGCCCCTCCCGGATGACTGAGCTTCTCACCGTATCTTTAAGGGAAAGCCCAGACACCCTGCGGAGGAAACTCATTTCAGCCGCTTGTATTCGCGATCTCGTTCTTTCGGTCACTACCCATAGCTCATGCCCATAGGTGAGGGTAGGAGCGTAGATCGACTGGTAAATTGAGAGCTTTGCCTTACGGCTCAGCTCCTTTTTCACCACGACAGACCGATGCAGAGCCCGCATCACTGTGGACGCCGCACCGATCGTGTCGATCTCACGCTCAATTCTTCCCTCACTCGTGAACAAGACCCCGAGATACTTGAACTCCTCCACTTGGGGCAGGATCTCTCCCCCAACCCTGAGAGGGCACTCCACCCTTTTCCTTAACCCTAACCCTAACCCTAATTAAAACACACAGACCAATATTTTTTCCAGCTTAACATCCAAGTAAAGGATATCACAGCAACTGTTCAGAAGAATTCTTAAAAAAAATCAAAAACAAGAAATACTGAGATTAATAAAGGATTACCCCCCTCCTAAACTCAATCAGGTGTCAGTGCCCACCATTTCCATTGCGGTTACTGGCTGTGCTCAGTTGTAATGAGGGTATTTAGTGAAGCTGTTCCTGGTCCATTCATTCCCTTGCTTGGTAGAGCGACTGCCAGCAAACAACTGACTATGGGTGGCAGGCCACTTTGAAAAGATCTCAGGGTTAGAGTTGTGGACGGACATAAAGCAGGAGATGGAGACCAAAAAAAATCTGAAAGGCTTTATCAGTCCTGAGGAGCTCAGTAAAGTCCATCATAAACAAGTGTTTGGTACCACTAGGACACTCCCTGGATCCAAACTGGATGGAAGATTAAGGAGGAAACTGGTAAGTGGGGCTACCGAGAGGCCACTTTGAAGGAGTTACAGGATTTTATAATAATAACAATACATTTTATTTATACAGCTCCATTCCCATGCTCAAGGCACTTCACAGAGTTTAAGAAAAAATGGCAGGGTATACAGTATACAGGTGCTGGTCAAAAAATTAGAATATCATGACAAAGTTGATTTATTTCAGTAATCCCATTCAAAAAGTGAAACTTGTATATTAGATTCATTCATTACAACACAGACTGATGTATTTCAAATGTTTATTTCTTTTAATTTTGATGATTATAACTGACAACTAATGAAAGTCCCAAATTCAGTATCTCGGAAAATTAGAATATTGTGAAAAGGTTCAATATTGAAGACACCTGGTGCCACACTCACTCTAATCAGCTAATT
Organism: Polypterus senegalus; assembly: GCF_016835505.1. Taxonomy (NCBI): domain Eukaryota; kingdom Metazoa; phylum Chordata; class Cladistia; order Polypteriformes; family Polypteridae; genus Polypterus; species Polypterus senegalus. Next base: position 314,404,384 of record NC_053155.1, on the reverse strand, counting down.
AACTCAAAAGCCTTTAAATGGTCTCTCAGTCGAGTTCTGTAGGCTACACAATCATGAGGAAGACTGCTGACTTGACAGTTGTCCAAAAGATGACCATTGGCACCTTAGACAAGGAGGGCAAGACACAAAAGGTCATTGCTAAAGAGGCTGGCTGTTCACAGAGCTCTGTGTCCAAGCACATTAATAGAGAGGCGAAGGGAAGGACAAGATGTGGTAGAAAAAGTGTACAAGCAATAGGGATAACGCACCCTGGAGAGGATTGTGAAACAAAACTGTGGGGGAGATTCACAAAGAGTGGACTGCAGCTGGAGTCAGTGCTTCAAGAACCACCACACACAGACGTATGCAAGACATGGGCTTCAGCTGTCACATTCCTTGTGTCAAGCCACTCTTGAACAAGAGACAGCGTCAGAAGCGTCTCGACTGGACTGCTGCTGAGTGGTCCAAAGTTATGTTCTCTGATGAAAGTAAATTTTGCATTTCCTTTGGAAATCAAGGTCCCAGAGTCTGGAGGAAGAGAGGAGAGGCACAGAATCCACGTTGCTTGAGGTCCAGTGTAAAGTTTCCACAGTCAGTGATGGTTTGGGGTGCCATGTCATCTGCTGGTGTTGGTCCATTGTGTTTTCTGAGGTCCAAGGTCAACACAGCCGTCTACCAGGAAGTTTTAGAGCACTTCATGCTTCCTGCTGCTGACGAACTTTATGGAGATGCAGATTTCATTTTCCAACAGGACCTGGCACCTGCACAAAGTGCCAAAGCTACCAGTACCTGGTTTAAGGACCATGGTATCCCTGTTCTTGATTGGCCAGCAAACTTGCCTGACCTTAACCCCATAGAAAATCTATGGGGTATTGTGAAGAAGAAGATGCAATACGCCAGACTCAACAATTCAGAAGAGCTGAAGGCCACTATCAGAGCAACATGGGCTCTCCTAACACCTGAGCAGTGCCACAGACTGATCGACTCCATGCCACGCCGCATTGCTGCAGTAATCCAGGCCAAAGGAGCCCCAACTAAATATTGAGTGCTGTACATGCTCATACTTTTCATGTTCATACCTTTCAGTTGGCCAACATTTCTAAAAATCCTTTTTTTGCATTGGTCTTAATTGATATTCTAATTTTCTGAGATACTGAATTTGGGACTTTCATTAGTTGTCAGTTATAATCATCAATATTAAAAGAAATAGACATTTGAAATACGTCAGTCTGTGTGTAATGAATGAATCTAATATACAAGTTTCACTTTTTGAATGGAATTACTGAAATAAATCAACTTTGTCATTATATTCTAACTTTATGACCGGCACCTGTATGTCTATGGCATGTTCTCTCTGTGTCTGCGTGGGTTTCCTCCCACAGTTCAAAGACATGCAGGTTAGGTGCATTGGCGGTTCTAAATTGTCCCTTATGTGTGTGTGTGTGTGTGTGTGTGCCCTGCGGTGGGCTGGCGCCCTGCCCGGGGTTTGTTTCCTGCCTTGCTCCCTGTGTTGGCTGCGATTGACTCCAGCAGACCCCCGTGACCCTACAGTTAAGATATAGCAGGTTGGATAATGGATGGATGGACATAGACTTATTTCCCTCTATACTGTTCTAATAAGTTTTAATCTGACTGTTGTGGCACCAGGTGTCTTCAATATTGAACCTTTTCACAATATTCTAATTTTCCGAGATACTGAATTTGAGACTTTCATTAGTCAGTTATAATCATCAAAATAAACATTTGAAATACATCAGTCTGTGTGTAATGAATGAATCTAATATACAAGTTTCACTTTTTGAATGGAATTACTGAAATAAATCAACTTTGTCATGATATTCTAATTTTTTGACCAGCACCTGTATTAGCATTGTACTAAACCAAATTAATAAATATAGTAAATTCCGAGAAAAAGCCTAACAGACGACATAATTGATGGTCTAGCACACACAGGTTACATGAGCATCTTCACAGAGAGTGGTCATTGTGTGCAGGTGACAACAATTTCACAAGCGCTCCACAATTGTGGCTTGTCCCGGAGGGTCACTCTCAATAAAGGCCACATGAAGGCTCGTTTGAGCTTTGCCAGAATGCATCTTGAAGATTGTGATGCCAAGTGGAAAAAGGTCTTATGGTCGGAGGAGACCAAAATCAAACTATTTGTCCTCAATACCAAATGGGAACACCAATGCAGCTCACCATCCACAACAAACCATACCTACAGTAAAGTATGGAGCGGGCAGCATCCTGTTGTGGGGGGGACCAGGGTTCTTGTTAAGGTAAAAGGAAAAATGGATGGGACAAACTAATGTCAAATTCTTGAGGAAAGCCTGCTACCCTCTGCCAGAAAGTTGAAGATGGGCAGAATGTTCACCTTTCATTACCACAATGACCCGAAGCACACAGCAAAATTGACCATACAGTGGCTGAAGGAGACAAGAGTGAATGTTCTGGTGTGGCCAGTCAGAGCCCAGACCTAAACCACACTGAAAATCTGTGGAAAGATCTGAAGATAGCAGACCACCAACGCTCACCATCCAATGTGACTGAACTTGAACAGTTAAACTGTAAAGAAGAGTGGGGGGCAAATATAATCAAGGTGTGCAAAGCTGATAGAGAAGATTCAACAGACTCAAGGCTGTCATTAAAGCAAAAGGTGGGTCAGCAAAATGACATTGACATTGGGGGGGGATCCTTTACTAATTTCAGTATGTCTTGTTTATGACTTTTTGTCATTTTTCTGATCTGCAGCTGTGATGTCTTTCACTTGGATGTTAGAGGTTGCATTGAATAAGTAAAGCTGGGAAGAAATATTTTTGTGTGCGTTTTCATTTAAGGCTGTAAACTTAAAAAAATGGGAATATTTCAAAGCGGGGATTCTTTTCTATTCCCACTGTAATTTCGGGACAGAAGTTAATAAACCCACCCACATCTGATCCTTCCCCGTGCCGTAACCTGCAAGGATCCTCTCCACATGCAGATTATTTAGTTAGAGGAAATAATGGAGTCGGGATATGATCAAGAACAAAATCAAGAAATGAGGAAGAAGTATTCTTGTTCCATGGCTGTCTGTCTAACTGAGAATGGTGTTGATTGGTTCTTGTCACTAAGGAAGTCTTGTGCTGTGTTTGTTTTGAAGCTCTTTATTTTATTCATTCATTTTCCACCGCTTATCTGAAGCAGGGTCACGGGGGCAGCAGTCCTGGCAGTGCGGCCCAAACGTCCCTTTTCCAAGCCATGCTTGCCTACTCATATTGTGGGATCTCCCAAGGTTTCCCCAGGCAATCAGCCAGTTCTTAGGTCTTCCCCGGGGTCTCCTTATTTCCTCTAGGGGTTGCTAGCTCTCTAGCTGGAATAAGTTCTTTTGTAATTGCGGCGTTTTAAGTAACCCAAAACTATATAGATATACAGTCATACGAAAAAGTTTGTGAACCCCTCTCAGCCTGCATAATAATTGACTCTCCTTTCAACAATAAAGATAACAGTGGTGTGTCTTTCATTTCCTAGGAGTACTGCGGTGTTTTCTGAACAAAGATTTTTAGTGACGCAGTATTTAGTATGAAATGAAATCAAATGTGAAAAACTGGCTGTTCACAAATGTGGGTCCCCTTGTCATTGTGCTGATCTGAATGGCTGTCACTGCTCAATGCTGATTACTTGGTTGGATGAGCTCGTTAAGCCTTGAACTTCATAGACAGGAGTGTCCAGTCATGAGTGGTCAAAGGTGTTTAAGGTGGTCAATTACAAGTTGTGCTTCCTTCCTTTTGACTCTCCTCTGAAGAGTGACAGACAGCATGGGATCCTCAAAGCAACTCTCCAAAGATCTGAAAACAAAGATTGTTGAGTCTCCTGGTTTAGGGGAAGGCTACAAAAAGCCATCTCAGAGGTTTAAACTGTCAGTTTCAACTGTAAGGAATGCAATCAGGAAATGGAAGGCCACAGGCACAGTTGATGTTAAACCAACTCAGGTCTGGCAGGCCAAGAAAAATACAGGAGCGGCATATGAGCAGGATTGTGAGAATGGTGACAGACAACCACAGATCACCTCCAAAGACCTGCAAGAACATCTCGCTGCAGATCGTGTATCTGTACATCGTTCTACAATTCAGAACATCTGTATGGCAGGGTGATGAGAAAGAAGCCCTTTCTGCACTCGCACCACTAACAGAGTCGCTTGTTGTAGGCCAATGCTCATTTAGACAAGCCAGATTCATTTTGGAACAAAGTGCTTTGGACTGACGAGACACAAATGGAGTTATTTGGTCAGAACAAAAAGCACTTTGCATGGCGGAAGAAGAAAACCGCATTCCAAGAAAAACATCTGCTACTTCCTGTCAAATTTGGTGGAGGTCCCATCATGCTGTGGGGCTGTGTGGCCAGTTCAGGGACTGGGGCCCTTGTTAAAGTCGAGTGTCGGATGAATTCAACCTGATAGCAACAAATTCTTCAGGATAATGTTCAAGCATCAGTCACAAAGTTGAAGTCACGCAGGGGTTGGATATTCCAACAAGACAATGACCCAAAACACAGTTGGAAATCTACAAAGGCATTCATGCAGAGGGAGAAGTACAATGTTCTGGAATGGCCGTCACAGTCACCTGACTTGAATATCATCGAAAATCTATGGGATGATTTGAAGCAGGCTGTCCATCAAATTGAACTGAACTGGAGAGATTTTGTATGAAGAATGGTCAGAAATACCTCCATCCAGAATCCAGACACTCATCACAGGCTATAGGAGGACAGCGTCTGGAGGCTCAAAGGAGCAAAAGGAGGCTCAACTAAGTATTGATGTCATATCTCTGTTGAGGTGCCCACATTTATACACCTGTCTAATTCTGTTATGATGCATATTGCATATTTTCTGTTAATCCAATAAACTTAATGTCACTGCTGAAATCCTACTGTGTCCATAAGGCATGTCAGATATTAAAAGGAAGTTGCTACTTTGAAAGCTCAGCCAATGAGAAACAAAAATTTAAAGAATTAAGAGGGGTTCCCAAACTTTTTCATATGACTGTAATATTAATAGGCAATATCCCTCCCATAGTGATTGGCCCCCTTCTTTTGCCACCCACTGCACGCCCAACCTTCCTGGAATGGGGTCTCTCTTTGAACTGCCTTTCCCAAGGTTTCTTCCATTTTTCCCTACAAGGTTTTTTTTTGGGAGTTGTTCCTTGTCTTCTCAGAGAGTCAAGTCTTGGGGGGCTGTCAAGAGGCAGGACCTAAGCCCATTGCAGCACTTCCTGTGTGATTTTGGGCTACACAAAAATAAACTGTATTGTATTGTATTGTATATGGCGGTAAGAAATCACATAGGAGAAAATAATAGCTTTCTTTAGTGATGACTTACGCGGCATTACAGACGAAGAAACCAAATGGCAAGACAATTACCAAGGTGGGATCTCGATGTATACAGTCTGCCAATTTTTCATGGCTGCAATGGAAGGTTTGCAGGACAGATGACGATACCCCCCATCCGTCCGTCGGCTTCGAGGTGTTTGGCTGCTGTCCAAGTCTTTTATACTGGTTTCTCCACGTGCAGGCCCTCACTTAGGGTCCAAACAAGGCAAGGAGAGGATTTCATTTCATCTCTAACATATAGAAATAGTCCAATGCCCATTTTCATAGTTGTCTCTTTCTCTCTTCAAATGCTTGCCTAGCAGTTCTAAATGTTGAGAGGCCCTGTGTGCTAACTTTGGCCTGTACATGTGAGTGGATTTGTAAAATATTTTTTGAACAGAGCACAGTGACATTAAACTTATATTCTGATTACACTCCTCTCAGCTAGTCGTGCTTGTAAAACCTTACTTTTGAACAAGACCCCGAGGTGCTTAAACTCCTCCACTTAAGGCAGTAACTCGCCTCCATCTTTTTCCTACTAGCTCTTCTCTTGCGATGGTCAATCGTGTACCCTTGTCTTGTCACACTTGTTCCTCAACTATCCCCCACACTGATGTCGACTGCGCTATGTTAACCTCTTTTTGTAAATGTAGAAGAGAAGGAGGTGGACGTTATGGGGTATTGGCAGCCTTGAAGAGCTTTGGAAAATCACACATCGTGCAAAGAGCGTGAGGGCAAATCTCTACAGGGTGCTTTTCCACCGCAGGGTGCTTGTTGTCGGGAGCCAGTGAGTCCCTGTTTGATATGGGCTCTGGGCCACATGTGGTCCCTGGCCACTTTCCACTTCACTACAGGAACTGTAACCTTTTGGCGAAATATGTGCCGTGCAAAAAAAGAGAGTGATGAAGTGCAGAGTGAAGAAGCACTTTTGTGAATTCATCAAGGACCCCACCACCCTATTGCATGAAAGCTTTATATGGCACGATGGCCCAGGGAAATGACTATGAAAAATGATGCTGCTCAAAGTGAGGTGCTTTTGGGAATTTACAGGGGGACCACCCGCTTTGATGTACTCTGGACCTTTCAGCGGACCCCACCCTCCTTTCCACACTTCTTGCTTCTTGGCAAGACACACCTTGGAGTTAGCTATGCAGAGTGAGGTGTACTCGGAAATTCATGGTGGACCCCGACCCTGCCACTTTATTGCTTTGACGTGCTGTGGACTTCACTGGGGGATAACTGGCCACTTAGTGCTTCTAATGCAGAGTATAGCGAGGCACACCAGGAAGGTGGCTATGAAGGGTGACGCAGTGAGAAGTGCAACCTTCCATTTTCTTAGATAACTCTCCAAGGTCCAAACTATGGACAGGTTTGTAAGATGGCACCAGTGCTTGTGGTCAACCAGCCAGCACAATTTATCACCTAAAGCCCCAACCCTCAATTTCCTGGTTGAACTAAAAGTACATACCCTGGAGCTGGAGCTAAAAATGCAAGTATCAGGAACTACAGATGGTACAGATTCCTGCAGTGGGAATGCCGCAAGAGCTCCTGAAATTCTAAAAAGTTCCTGGTGTCTGAAAAACGTTCCTATGGTGCCAAAGCGCCTAAAGTTAACAGATAAGGATTTATTAACTCGGTGAGCGCAGACGTCAGCACAACACCTTTCATTGGTGTTGTTTGCCCACCAGGCAGAAGTTAGGAGCGGAAGTGTGATTCACAGCTCCTCCGCCGTGACCCCAGGATCTCATGTTGACATCACTTTTCCATCCGAGCTCTGGCAGTTTCTTCCCCCTCAAGGCGAGGTGATAATTACCTGCACATTTTCCAGCTCCTTCTTTACCTGCATGTGCATACTTTTCCCCATCTGTGCCCTTTCAATACGTGTGCCTGTTGTTCTGTATTCATTTCGCTTTTTTAAAAGTTCTGTAAATTGGCTCAGGTTGTGTTTGACCCTGGCTTTCAACATTCTTTTTTTTTTTTTCTTTACCTTAATGGATAATCAGATTGAACGGCTGGAAATGCATCACCCCTTTGACGCAATTTGTTTCTGAGTGCATTTAAAAGTCACAAAAGTGTAATTTCTCATTTTTAGTGTGAATAATGTGATTGGCTCCAGGCAGGCATAAATGAGCATTGCACTGCAGTTGAAAGTGTATCACCATTCTGTGACTTTGCATGTGGCTGATAGTTGGCTTGCCTTTCAAATGGAAACCATGAAAGAGCATTTACCTCAAATTACCACACCTGAAGATTGTACCGTGGTAGGATTTTATATGTTAAGTTGAGCCAGAGACTTAGGGGCCTCTAATATTATAACCCACTGCTGCATTAATTGACGAGGTGACATTAGCAGGCAGAGTAGCACGAGAAATGTTTTCTTCACTCTACCCCCTAGTGGCCAACACAAAGCTTAGTGTAGGGAATTCAGTATTACTACTGACGGACTCCCTAGGTGACTCTGAATGAGTCACTTACCCTGCCTGGTGCCTGAATAAATATGGAAACCATTGAACCACCGATCACCATAGGGGTAGGTTGCAAATATATATATATATATGTATGTATATGGATCTGTATATGTATGTATATGTATATATTGTCACATACATGCACATGGGAGGCAGCTAAATGGCTTGAGTGACGGCAGTTCTGAGGCATGCTGGGATGTGGCAGAGTGCACTGACTCTTTCTCACTTCCCTGTAGACCATTCCTGGGAGACTCCACCTGGCTCTCTTGACATCACTTCCGGGACCGAACCAATGGAAACAGACCTTACCAGCTCCAGCCCCCCTGATATCACGTCCAGGCCTGATCCAATGAGTGATGAACACGTGCCCGATCCTTATGACATCACTTCCTGTCTTCCCCTTTAAAAGCCTACCCTTTTCCCTTTTTCCCTTTTCCCTCAGTCTTGTCTTGGACTCGTTGTATGCACTTCAGTGCTGTATCTTTATAAAAAGAATGACTTTGCAGCCGGGATACGAGATTATACGGGTGGCTGCCCCAAACCTTTTCTTGAGTATGTCTCAACTTTGTGACAATATATATATACTAGACATTAAGCCCGTTAAAATAACGGGTGCTAGAACAGTAGTGCATAAACACTTGTATGAACAGTCTATATTAAATGGCAAGGGACCTTGTATGTGGCTGTAATATGCGTCACTGTATTGTGTTTCTTTAATTTTCTCTCTCAGTAATACTGGTTTCTATTTCTGTGAAATGCCTGTAATTTTGTCGGACAGTAATACAGTGAAACCTCGGTTCACGGCCGTAATCCGTTCCAAAACTCTGGTTGTAACCCGATTTGGTCGTGAACCGAAGTAATTTCCCCCATAGAATTGTATGTAAATACAATTAATTCGTTCCAGACCGTATGAACTGTATGTAAATATATATTTTTTTAAATTTTTAAGCACAAATATAGTTAATTATACCATAGAATGCACAGCGTAATAGTAAACTAAATGTAAAAACATTGAATAACACTGAGAGAACCTTGAACAACAGAGAAAACTAACACTGCAAGAATTTGCCCTATAGCCTTACGACCCGCTCGCTAAAAACTCTTTTTTTAATGAGTTTTAAGCACAGGGAAAAAAATGAACATTTGAAAAATACGTAATTTAATAAACAACCAAGAAAAGTAACATTGCAACAATGCACGCGTGCGCCTGTGTGTGTGTGTGTCTCTCTCGCGGGCCTGCATGTGTGTCTCTCGCGTGTGTGTCTCTTAAGAGCGTGCCTCTGTGTCTGTGTGTCTGTCTGTCTGTCTCTCGCCTGTGTGTGTGTGTGTGTGTGTGTGTGTGTGTGTGTGTCTGTCTCTCTCTCTGCACAGGAAATGCACAGGAAGAGACTGAACACGTGCTGTGTGGCCCTGCGCATGCGCACTTCACCAGAAGACACACACGGACACTGGACGCACACAAGGGTTTTATTAAAGAGGATATACAGTATATATATATATATATATATATATATATATATATATATATATATATATATATATGTATATATATGTGTATATATATATATATATATATATATATATATATATATATATATATGTATATTTATATGTATGTGTGTGTGTGTTCATAGCAAGGAACTGACATCCTCTCTTCCACTGTATTTGGGTGAGATATTGGGATAGATAATGATGGACTCAACTGACTCCTTGTTTGTCAAACTTCTTTTTTTTTCTTTCTTTCTTTCTTTCTTTCTCTCTCTCTCTCTGTCTTTCTCTCTCTCTTTCTTCCTCTCTATCTTTCTCTCTCTCTCTGCCTTCCTCTCTTTCTTTCTTTCTTTCTTTCTTTCTTTCTTTCTGTTTCTCTCTCTTTCTTTCTCTATCTCTCTCTCTCTTTCTTTCTTTCTTACTTTTTTGGCTGACACTTTTAGACACAGTTGATTCCATTTTTCTTGTTTTTCCAATTTCAGCAGAGGCAGGTGCAGTGATCTTTCTGATGGTCGTACAGGATTTGAAAGTCCAAAGCCTTCAGCACTGCACCTCACTGCCCACCAGCCTTACCACAAGAGGCAGAAGGGAGTTCACTGACCTAGCAGTGTTGTCTGCGCTCTTTTGAAGCCCTAGTGGTTAAAACATCAAACTTAAAATTCTCGGGTAGCCCTCAGACCCCACAATCTTGAAGTGGGTTAAGGGGGACTGAAAATGGATTTGGTTAGAATGAAAGACACTATAAATTACAGAAAAATGTACCCACGTGATGCCTGCTGCTCTAAATCTGTATATTTTTTGCAAATTGTATCAGACATCACAAATGCCACTATAAAATCTAAAATTAAAATTTGCCATCTGAATATATAAGGTGTCGCATGCGGCTGGGGGTGGAGCTCAGCCGGGATGCCCAGGAGGACCGGAGGAGAGCTTGTGCCTCCTCCAGACCACGAGGGGGCGACCACCCTGGTGGTGTTGGGGGCCATGGGTAGAGAGCTTGGAAGCCCAACCCTGTAGGGGCCCATGGCCACCACCAGGCGGCACCCCGGTGCCTGAAGAACCCTGGACCCCAGCACTTCCGCCAAACCAGGGAGTGCTGGGGTGAAGAAGACTGGGGACACCAGGAGGGCTTCCAGGTGCGCAGCCGCCACTTCCGCCACACGGGGCCGTGTCCACGGGGGATTGCCGGGAAAGCAGCTGGAGCCCATCCGGGTTGCTATTTAAGGGGCCGCCTCCCGTCCGTCATCAGCAAGAGTCGGATGGCAGAGGACAGAGCTTGAGAGAGGAGTGGAGTTGGCCAGAAGGAAAGGCACAAAGGACTGTGAGGCCTGGACTTTGGGGGATCGGTGCTGGAGGCACTGGGTTTGTGCACTAAACCAATTGTAAATATTGTAAATAAAATGAGTGTGTTGGGTGCAAAACCGTTGTCCGTCTGTCTGTGTCTGGGTCCAGTTCCACAAAGGTGACAAATTCAGAATCGCTTATCACCTTTGATTTCCTTTTCTCACACAGAGTGAATGATGTTACTTGACAAGTATATGCTCAAATGGTTATGTTGTACCTATAAAGTATCTAGGGGGAATGTTCATTATAGAATGGTACTATATAAAATCACAAACAATGGGTTCATTATGAAGTGGCACTATAAAAAATCACAAAGGGTTTATTATGAAGTGGCACTACTGTATATAAAATCACAAACAATGGGTTCATTATGAAGTGGCACTATATAAAATCACAAAGGGTTTTATTATGGAGTGGTGCTAAATAAAATTACAAATTCAGAATCGTTCACCTTTTTTACTCCTTTGCTCAAACTGAGTGAAAAATGTAAGCTGTCAAGACGTCAAGTATAGAAATAGTTATCCGAATCCCATCAACTATCTAAGGAAAATGTTCATTCTGGAATGGTGGTTTATAAAATCATAAATAAAGGGTTTATTATGGAGTGGTTATATATACAAATCACAAATTCAGAATCTCTCATCAGCTTGACTCTTTGTTAATGCCAAGTGAACTCGGTGCCAAGATTACAAGTGTAGAAATGCTCAGATGGATATTTTTTAGCTATAAAGCATCTAGAAAAAAATGTTGATTATTGGATGGAGCTATGTAACACCACAAGTCTACAAAAGTATTTGGATTCATTAAATCCTTATTCAAAATGACTTCACTAAACAGCCAAGTCTGTGATATTAGAAATATAGAAATGGTTGTGCTGCACTTGTAAAGAGAAGAAGCTCACCTTATAATGGCACTGTACGAAATCACAGATGTGTGGCCTCGTGTATAAAAGATGCGTGCGTACAAACCAAAATGTTGCGCACACCTGTCTCCATGCTTACTTCAAAAGGTATAAAAACTAAACTTGATGCAAAGTCATGAACATTTTTACGGCAGCCTTACACCTTGCATACACACTTTTCTGCTCCATTTTGCAAACTGGTGGCACCCAACATCAAAGCAGTGCTACTGTTTCTGTGTCGTTTACCTTTCCTTCATGATTTTTTTGTTTGAATTTTATTGATTTGATTGAAATCACAACATTCTGTACAAATAAATCCATCCATTATTTATATCCTAACTACAGGGTCACGGGGGTCTGCTGGAGCCAATCCCAGCCAACACAGGGCGCAAGGCAGGAAACAAACCATGGGCAGGGCGACAAATAAATCAATTTTTACAAAAATATGATCGAAAACAAACCAACCCCCACCCCTGAGAAAGAGAGAGTAAAACTTAAAGCTAGTAAAGATAAATAAATAGATAAATTAACTATTTGAGGGCTGAATATTTTTTCCAAAAAACTCAGTTTTCTGAAAAGCATTCAAACCAATGGTTTCACACATCTATACTAATAAAAGGCAAAGCCCTCACTGACTGACTGAATGACTCACTGACTGACTCACTGACTGACTCATCACTAATTCTCCAACTTCCCGTGTAGGTAGAAGGCTGAAATTTGACAGGCTCATTCCTTACAGCTTACTTATAAAAGTTAAGCAGGTTTCATTTTGAAATTCTACACGTAGTGGTCATAACGGTCGACAACGTTCGCCATGTTGAACTTTCTTATTTATGACCCCATCTTCATGAAATTTGGTAGGCAGCTTCCCTGCGCTAACCGAAACCAATGTATGTACTTATTTCGGTGGTATGATGCCACTGTCGGCCGCCATATTGAACTTTTCAACAGTCTTTGTTACTTATGGGTCCATCTTCAAGAAATTTGGTATGCAGGTTCCCAACACTAACTGAATCCTACTTACGTACATATATACGTCCATAGCCTGCAGCTCGGTCACGTGTGAGGCGGCGTTGGTCCCCATCCCAACGCCTCCCACGTTGTTGGCTGCCTGCCTATATAAGGCCGTCTGTCGCTCCGGTCTCTACATTCCCTTCCTTGCTTCGCCACGGGATTCACGTCTCCCTGCTGATAACTGCAGCCTTTTTATTTAATCCACGGCTTCTCTGCTGTTTTATTGTTCATTTTTTACGATTATAGTTATTGTGTAGGTATTTTAGACTTACTTTACATTGTTCAGGTACCCATTTCCTTTATCATTCCAACCGTACCCCCATTAACATGTCTATCGAGCTGATCACCATCGATCAAAGAACTGTCACTTACCGAGTGGTTTCCATGCCCGGAGATGGCACCTACCTTTTCCATTCTCTGTGTTACATATTGCACGGCCATATCAGGCTCACTCTTGATATCCATTGTGTCTTATGTATTGAATGACTGGACAGGTTCAAGGTGTGGACTGATGACGGTACAGGAGATAATTAGACTACACAGGAGCACTAGAAGAGTGAAATGCTTAAGACCTTCACCTGTGGATCTGCATGTGAGTTGATGGCTGCCGCTGAATTGTTTGGTTGTCGCTTTCAAGTGTACCGAAATGGCCAAATATTTTACACCTTTTGATAACCGCCAATGCCTCTGAAACATGTTAGACTGACAGGTGACGATTTCAGTAGTGGACACTTTGATGTTTATGAATGTTTAAACTCTCAAAAGCTGGATGTGAAGTTATCAATGAAACCGGTTGTGTGCTTACAACGCTTGACAGATGCTGAATGTCACTTCAACACAAGTCCTACAAATACTGTCGTCATTGAAACAAACCATGAAACTCAAACCGATTATGACAGCAGCAATCCAAGCTGTGAGATTTGACACAAGATTACTGTTCACATGGCCGACTGTACGTTACATGCTCAAGAGTAAGCTCAGCGCACAGCTTGGTCAGATTACAACTCTCAGTTTAAAAAGGTTTACTTTTCTGCTTAATAAAAATTTTAAGGCAGTACTTTGCCGCTGCAAAGCGCGGGTATTTTGCTAGTAAGTCGATATAAAACATTATGCTATGTATACGTTCCTACAGTATGTGCTGTGGCTGCTGTTGGCGCATGTTCAGCATGTCTGGCGGCAGTGACTGAGTGGGCGCACCTTGATGGTCAGCAGGAATGCATGTTGTGCCAGCTGCCTGGCTGTTTTCACACAGCAGGCGGGTGGCGGTGGCAGTTGCAGTGTGACGCAATATGGTTTGTACCTCTTGTCATTGTAAGTGGTGGTCCTCCCAGGCATACACTGCTGCAGGCGCATCAGCTACACAAAAGTGTTTAGCACCACGATCAGCGGTGGACCGATCAGATGATGTTAGTACCTCACTTTCATTTCTGATATTCATCTCAGGATCACTTGCTTCAAACTCAGAGTGTGACGAGTTAGAGTCCTTTTCAACAAAGTTACGTAAAACATCCATGGAGTATTTTGCTTTGCACATTCACTTTAGTCTCTCGCCAGATGTCAGTGCCATTCTAGAGGATTTTTGCTCTTCGCTACTCACGCACGCATAGGGAATTAAGATTAAATCAACAAAGCCATGTAACATTCCTTCTTGCGACAAGAGTCGAACTAAAACGTAAGGGTTTTGTGGCAGTTTACAGCTGATTGCCGTCCTCTACTCCTGAATTTTGACAAAAGTCGACATCAGCCCTGAAAGAGTTAATAAGTAAATAAAGATTAAAGGGAAAATTACAGGGGAGAGAATCGGCTTCCTCAGTGCTTTAAAAGCTTATTCTAAAATGTTATTGATCCTGCCAGGTTTTGAAAAAGTTCTGCACAGATCCTCTAAGTGAGAATTTGATTCTTTTCCAATTTCAAATAATATATAACATCAGTTACCCGCTGACTTAATTAAAAGAGGAGAGTTAGAATTCTTCCAGTTGAGAAAGACAAGTCTACATACCAGTAGTGTAGTAAAGGCCGTTAGTTTGTTTGACTTCTCCACTTTAAGCCCCTCAGGAAGCCCACCAAACACATCTGTTAATGGATTAGGAGGGATTGTCACACCATGGCTGTCTGATAGGCATTTAAAGATTTTGTGTCCAGAATGATGTTAATTTGGTGCAGGCCCAAAACATGTGACCCGCGAGGCTGGAGCTCAATTGCAGCGTTCACAGGTTGGCTGTCACCCTGGAAACATTTTGGACAATTTTAAGTGAGACAGATGTGCTCGATATTTCATTTTGTGTTGAATAATTCTATGCTTTGCACATATGGAGCTCGAGTGAATTCTCTGCATTGCGACCTTGTGCTCCTTTTCTGAGATTTGAAGTGAGAGATCCTTTTCCCACTGTCCTCTTGGATCTTTGAAAGGGGGCTGTAAAATGGTTTTATATAATGCTGTCTGAGACCTTTGCTTTTTCATGTCCATGCCACGGGTGTTATCAAATACACCACAATTAATTGCATATAGTTTACCAATTTAATTCACCTAATTATAACCTTTCTGTAATGATAGATAGATAGATAGATAGATAGATAGATAGATAGATAGATAGATAGATAGATAGATAGATAGATAGATAGATAGATAGATAGATAGATAGATAGAGTGGGATGCAAAAGTTTGGACCACCTTGTCAATAGTCATTATTTTCGTGTATAAATCGTTGGTTGTTACGATAACAAATGTCAGTTAAATATATCATATAGGAGACACACACGGTGATATTTGAGAAGTGAAATGAAGTTTATTGGATTTACAGAAAGTGTGCAATAATTGTTCAAACAAAATCAGGCAGGTGCAGAAATTTGGGCACCCTTGTCATTTTATTGATTCCCAAACTTTTCGAACTAATTATTGGAACTCCAATTGGCTGGTAAGCTCAGTGACCCCTGACCTACATACACAGGTGAATCCGAGTATTTAAGGGGGTCAATTGCAAGTTTCCCTCCTCCTTTGATTTTCTCTGAAGAGTAGCAACATGGGGGTCACAAAACAACTCTCAAATGACCTGAAGACAAAGATTGTTCACCATCATGGTTTAGGGGAAGGATACAGAAAGCTGTCCCATAGATTGAAGCTGTCTGTTTCCACAGTTAGGAACATATTGAGGAAATGGAAGACCACAGGCTCAGTTCAAGTTAAGGCTCGAAGTGGCAGACCAAGTAAGATTTCAGATAGACAGAAGCGACGAATGGTGAGAACAGTCCGAGTCAACCCACAGACCAGCACCAAAGACCTACAACATCATCTTGCAGCAGATGGAGTCACTGGGCATCGTTCAACCATTGGGCGCACTTTACACAAGGAGATGCTGTATGCGAGAGTGATGAAGAGGAAGCACAAACAGAGCCGCTTGAGGTCTGCTCAAGCACATTTGGACAAGCCAGCTTCATTTTGGAATAAGGTGCTGTGGACTGATGAAACTAAAATGGAGTTATTTGGGCATAACAAGGGGCGTTATGCATGGAGGAAAAAGAACACAGCATTCTAAGAAAAACACCTGCTACCTACAGTAAAATATGGTGGTGGTTCCATCATGCTGTGGGGCTGTGTGGCCAGTGCAGGGACTGGGAATCTTGTCAAAGTTGAGGGACGCATGGATTCCACTCAGTATCAGCAGATTCTGGAGACCAATGTCCAGGAATCAGTGACAAAGCTGAAGCTGCGCCAGGGCTGGATCTTTCAACAAGACAACGACCCGAAACACTTCTCAAAATCCACTAAGGCATTCATGCAGAGGAACAAGTAGAACGTTCTGGAATGGCCATCTCAGTCCCCAGACCTGAATAGAATTGAAAATCTGTGGTGTGAGTTAAAGAGAGCTGTCCATGCTCGGAAGCCATCAAACCTGAATGAACTCGAGATGTTTTATAAAGAGGAATCCAGAATCCAGACTCTCATTGGAACCTACAGGAAGCGTTTAGAGGCTGGAATTTCTGCAAAAGGCGGATCTACTAAATATTGATTTCATGTCTTTTTTGTGGTGCCCAAATTTCTGCACCTGCCTGATTTTGTTTGAACAATTATTGCACACTTTCTGTAAATCCAATAAACTTCATTTCACTTCTCAAATATCACTGTGTGTGTCTCCTATATGATATATTTAACTGACATTTTTTATCGTAACAACCAACAATTTATAAAGGAAAATAATGACTATTAACAAGGTTGCCCAAACTTTTGCATCCCACTGTAGGTAGGTAGGTAGGTAGGTAGATAGATAGATAGATAGATAGATAAAACATCCACCTTTCTAAAGAGTGACACTACAAAGATCTAAGGCAGAAGGTGGCCTGGCTCTACCTAACTTTCAATTGTATTACTGGGAAGCAAATATACAAACTATAAAAACCTGGACATGGACACAAATAGATGAACGATCTGCAATAGAGAAGGACAGAGAAGAGAGAAGCATCTCGAGCAGAGCTAAGAGCATCTGTGACTGAAAACAGTGCAGTCTCGGTCGAAGAAAGAAAGATAGATAGATATTGTTTAGTATAGTAGGCAGGATAATAGATAGATAGATAGATAGATAGATAGATAGATAGATAGATAGATAGATAGATAGATAGATAGATAGATAGATAGATAGATAGATAGATAGATAGATAGATAGATAGATAGATAGATACTTTATTAATCCCAAGGGGAAATTCACATAATCCAGCAGCAGTATACTGATACAAAAATCATAATACAATAATACAATATCATGGTGCATGGAATGGCCAGACGACATCTCAAATGGAAGATTTAGAAGAGAGGGCACATGACGATGACTGGCTTCTAAGTTGATTTTGATTTCCAAGAGCTCTCCTTTTGGTTGCTAGAGCTGGCTTTACAAAGGCAAACTCTGAGGAATTGTGCTCTACCTGTCCCTCCTGTCCACCCTTGGGTTTTTAGTCACAATGTGAAATTGCTGACCGATCGGGTATTTCCCAGTCATCACTGAGTTGTGCCATGCCAGGTGTATGAGATGGCATTATCCTCTTGTCATCCAGATATATAAGATTTCCTTATATTGTGGTTGAACAATCAAAGCACAATTCGCAACAACGTCCGGTTTTCCAAATGTAATTGGAACGGTCGACTGCATGTACATTGCTATAAAGGCGCCTTCAGAGAATGAATTTCCTTATACAAGTAGAACGCCTTTCCACTCCATTAATGTGCTGCTCTACAGTCTACAGTAAGTGTGTTGTATTGTTCTGCCGTGTAGCACACAATCGTGGCTTGCTTGTACCTGAAGAGATGTGCTATGATGACCCTGACCCACCAAATGATCAGCCAAATCAGACAACGTCACAACTTCGACTGAATATAATTAACAAAATGTAATCACAGGTAAGCAGAGGCAGCATTTATTTTTTAACCATTTCATTTGATTTGTTGTCAGTATCACAACAACAACAACATTTATTTTCATACAAATACTGTAGCTCAAAGTGCTTTATATGATGAAGAAAAGAGAAATAAGACAAAATAAATACAAATTAAAATAAGCCAGAACTCATTAACATAGAATAAAAGTAATGTCCGATGGCCAGGGAGGACAGAAAAAACAAACAAACTCCAGGTGGCTGGAGAGGAAAAATAAAATCTGCAGGGGGTCCGAGGCCACGAGACCACCTGACCAGCCCCCTCTAGGCATTCTTCCTAACATAAATGATCAGTCCTCATTGTATTCCGGGTTCTAACTACTTGATGATGACGGTCATGTGGACTTCCGGCCTTTAATCCATCAATGTTGGGACATCACGGTGCTTTGATTAGGTGGTGGTGGCGCAGGTCAACACCACAGAAAACCAGAAAAAGAACAGAAGAGAGGGTAGGGGTTAGTGTGGATTTTTGAGCCACCATGAATAGTTATGATAATTAATTGAATATACAGAGTATCAGGATTAAATGAAGGTGAAGTTATGAGAAGGCCATGTTACAGTAATTTGTTTTCAGTAGTTTTTTAAAGTGCTCCACAATATCAGCCTGGTGAATTCCTATTGGCAGGCTATTCCATATTTTAGGTGCATAACAGCAGAAGGCCGCCCGCCTCACCACTTCTTTTAAGTTTAGCTCTTGGAATTCTAAGCAGACCCTCATTTGAAGATCTAAGGTTACGATTTCGAATATAAGGTGTCAGACTTTCCGATATATAAGATGGAGCAGATTATTTAAGGCTTTATAAACCATAAACAGTATTTTAAAGTCAATTCTAAATGACACAGGTAACTAGTGTAGTGACATCAAAACTGGAGAAATGTGCTCAGATTTTCTTTATCTTCTCTAGAAGTTCCATTCTGCACTCGTTGTAACCGATTGATGTCTTTTTTTGGGTGGTCCTGAGAGGAGTGCATTACAGTAATCTAGACGACTGAAAACAAAAGCGTCAACTCATTTCTCAGCATCTTTCAATGATATAAGAGGTCTAACTTTTGCTACACTTTTGTACTTTAGTACATCCTTTATATTTCTTGGTTCATTGGCCACATCTCCAACAGCATCCACTGTTGCATTTTGTGACTCCAGAACAGTCCATTGGCACGCAGCCAGATGGTCGCCCAGCAGTTTACGAGGCAGAGGTGTCTGTGCAGCCAGTGTCTTCGGAAGATGTGCAGGGCACAGAAGCACCATCGCCACCTGGAGTCGCATCCTTGGCATGGGGCTCAGTTTCTGTAATACTTTCTGAAACAGAATAAGCAGACAGTGGGGCTGCAACTTGCTTTTTGCGTCGACTTTCATATCTGTTCACTTCTTTTTTTTTAGTTCAGGCACTGTGTGACTTTCTGAACTTGAACGTTCAAAGCTGTATCACTCCATCAACTTCCTTTGTTGCTTATACCACTGCTTAAGCCAACAAATAGTACATTTTTCCTTGCTTCTACTTTGCATTTGGAGAAATTCTTTTTTTTTTCCCCAAATGCTTTTGCCATTGTCTTTTAACAAAACATTGAACGGAGGGACTATTTACACTGATTTACAAATTCAAATGTACAAAATTCTGTGCATTAATGAGACATTTCATATTCCTTGGGATTTATAAAGGGGAAGTGCTTGTAACTTGACATACGCATATTTTTATGCATCTACAATTTTTTTTGTGCGTACACACACCTACACCATGTTTTAGTATGAATTCTACACATGGTGTTATACACGAGGCTCTCGGTCTTCATTGCTGGCTTTGAGGAAATGACTGTTGCACTGCACCTGTAAAGTGATTTTAGAATTGTATCTTATGTATAAATGTCTATGCGTGGAGGGAGGTGTGTGTGTCTGTCTGCCTGGCCCGTAAGTGCGAGGTGGCCCAGAAGTGTGATGCTACAGGATGAAGCTCAAAGAAATCGACTCTATTACCAAAGTGAAATCGCTGAGAAAAGAGAAACTCGCTTAGCCACTAATACACAAGCGAGGCGAGCACATTGACAAAACAAAACTACTGAGGAAAGAGAACCTCACTTTAGTGGTACTTTAGCCGCTCATACACAACCGTTACGATTGATTGATTGATTAAAGTGCCAGGATCCATGGTTTCTTGGAGCACAGGCTTACACAGCTAGTGTGTGTGTGTGTGTGTGTGTGTATCTGTATCACATACATACATATACATTGTGGTGAAATGTTCTGGTCCAAATAATTTTCCACAATACACAAACAAAGGTTTGGGGACCGTCCCCATATATTGTCGTCCAGACAATAAAGAAAAAATGATTCAAAGTCTTAAATCAAAACAATGAACAGTTTAGTTCCAACAAAATGGCAAATTTATAGGGAAAAGGATTATGGGACAGGAAATGGTTGTCATGAAAACAGGAACCGGAAATAACATCATAATGATGAGACGGAAGTGAGGTGGTTTGATGGAGCCGGAAGTGACGTCATCATGGTTGGCCGGAAGTGATGTCATTGCGGCCATTTTGGAAGCCGGAAGTGGAGGAACTTATTTTTCTTCAGATTTTCTGTTGAGCAAAAGAGATTTAGGTAAGTACCACGTGACAACCCTCTATCTCGCGATGTTTCACTCACCTTTAGGCTCTTTGACTGCCTCCTAATCGCACATGTGTGACAACACATATACATATACTGTATACATACACGTATACACACACACACGTGCGCACACACAAAATGAAAGAACAGATTTCAAAAATTTATTTCAAACAAACTGTATAAAACAGAAGCACATTCCACACATCACTAGATAGAGGAAATTTCAAAGTTTGGTCCTGTGGTCCTTGAGGTTGTATGCACTCAACATGAGCACCATGTGTAGCGTGACAAACATCTTGCCACACGTGGGTCAACCGGTCCCTAGTTTTACTGCATTCACAGCTTCCTCAATTCGATGTTGCAAATCTTGAACATTAGCGGGCATAAGTGGAACAAACACTCTTTCTTTAATGGACCCGATAGATAAAAATTGCAGCGGGTAAGGTCTGGAGACCTGGGAGGCCATAGACGATGAACAAGATCTTGTTGTCCCCCTCATCCAATCCATCAGTTTGGAATGGTGTCATTCAGGTAACGTCAGACCTCCAAGTGGAAATGAGACAGGGCACCATCCGGTATGAAAATGAATTCATTCGAATCTTCTTGAAGTTGAATTTTTAAACTTTGAACTTTCCTCTATCCAGTGACGTGCGGAATGTGTTTCTGTTTTGTACAGTTTGTTTGAAGTAAATTTTTGAAATCTGCTCCTTCATTTTGAATAGCCCCTTGTGTATATATACAGGGTGAGTCGAAATTATGTTAACATTTGAATGGTGGAAACAATTTATTTACAAAACATACTTCATATGTGCAAGATGACTTACAGGAATGTCTCAACCTGTCCGTCATCTTGTTCAATACATGTACCATATGTGGCGCATAAATTGTCCAGAAAATATTGTGTATATATATATATATATATATATACTAGCAAAATACCCGCGCTTCACAGTGGCGAAGTACTGCCTTAAAATTTTTATTAATAAGAAAATTAAACCTTTTTAAACTGAGGGAAAATATGCCAATAATTATTTGTTAAGGATCTCTTTGTATGCCACATTGTGAGTTCGGCTCTCCGGTTGTAATCTGACCAAGCTGTGCGCTGAGCTTACTCTTGAGCATGTAACGTACAGTTGGCCATGTGAACAGTAATCTTGTGTCAAATCTCACAGCTTGGATTGCTGCTGTCATAATCGGTTTGAGTTTCATGGTTTGTTTCAATGACGACAGTATTTGTAGGACGTGTTGAAGTGACATTCGGCATCTGTCAAGCGTTGTAAGCACACAACCGGCTTCATCGATAAAATCACATCCAGCTTTTGAGAGTTTAAACATTCATAAACATCAAAGTGTCCACTACTGAAATCGTCACCTGTGAATCTAAGATGTTTAAAAGGTATTGGCGGTTGTCGAAAGGTGTAAAATATTTGGCCATTTCACTACACTTGAAAGCGACAACCAAACAATTCAGCAGCAGCCATCAACTCAACTCAACATGCAGAACCATAGGTGAAGGGCTTAAGCATTTCACTCTTCTAGTGCTCCTGTGTAGTCTAATTATCTCCTGTACCGTCATCAGTCCACACCTTGAACCTGTGCCAGTCATTCAATACATAAGACACAATGGATATCAAGAGTGAGCCTGATATGGCCGTGTAATATGTAACACAGAGAATGGAAAAGGCAGGTGCCATCTCCGGGCATGGAAACCACTCAGTAAGTGACAGTTCTTTGATCGATGGTGATCACCTCGATAGACATGTTAATGGGGGTACGGTTGGAATGATAAAGGAAATGTGTACCTGAACAATGTAAAGTAAGTCTAAAATACCTACACAATAACTATAATCGTAATAAACTAACAATAAAACAGCGGAGAAGCCGTGGATTAAATAAAAAGGCTGCAGTTATGCAGAATGTAGAGACCGGAGCGACGGACGGCCTTATATAGGCAGGCAGCCAACAATGTGGGAGGCGTTGGGATGGGGGACACAACGCCGCCTCACATGGTGACCGAGCTGCAAGCTATGGACGTATATATGTACGTAAGTAGGAATCAGTTAGCGTTGGGAACCTGCATACCAAATTTCTTGAAGATGGGCCCATAAGTAACAAAGACCGTTGAAAAGTTCGATATGGCTGCCGACAGTGGTATCATACAGCGCAGGGAAGCCGCCTACTAAATTTCGTTAAGATGGGGCCATAAATAAGAAAGTTCAACATGGCGGACGTTGTTGACCGTTATGACCGTTACGCGTAGAATTTCGAAATCAAACCTGCTTAACTTTTGTAAGTAAGCGGTAAGGAATGAGCTGCCAAATTTCAGCCTTCTACCTACACGGGAATTTGGAGAATTAGTGACGTGGGAAAGTTCATTATGGCAGCCGACAGTGGCGTCATACCATCGAAATAAGTACGTACATCGGTTTCGGTTAGCACAGGGAAGCCACCTACCAAATTTTCTAAAGATGGGGCCGTAAATAAGAAAGTTCAACATGGCGGATGTTGTCGACCGTTATCGACCGTTATGACCGTTACGTGTACAATTTCGAAATGAAACCTGCCTAACTTTTATAAGTAAGCTGTAAGGAATGAGCCTGCCAAATTTCAGCCTTCTACCTACACGGGAAGTTGGAGAATTAGTGATGAGTGAGTGAGTGAGGGCTTTGCCTTTTATTAGTATAGATATTGTCACAAAAATGAGACATACTCGAAGAAGTTTTGGGGCAGCCACCCGTATATTTTGGTATCCTGGCTGCAAACTCGTTTTTCATCACCAACAACAGCACTGATGTGCATACAAACGAGTCCAAGACAAGACTGAGGGAAAGGGGGAAAAAGGGCAGGCTATTAAAGGGGAAGACAGGAAGTGAGGTCATGGGAATCGGGCACGTGTTCGTCACTCATTGGATCAGGCCCGGATGTGACATCAGGGGGGCCGGCTCCTGTTGGTTCTGTCTCCATTGGTTCGGTCCCGGAAGTGATGTCATGAGAGCCAGGTGGAGTCTCCCAGGGATGGTCTACAGGGAAGTGAGAAAAAGAGTCAGTGCACTCTGCCACAGCCGGCCTGTCTCAGAACTTCCATCACTCAAGCCCTTTAGCTGCCTCCCATGCGCACGTGTGTGACTATATATATATATATATATATATATATATATATACATACATAGCAGTACCATTAGTGTTAACATAATTTTGGCTCACCTTGTGTGTATATGTATATAAATTCTGTAGTATGTGAATGGTAGGGGTTGCTCCTGAGTCACCTGTAAAGAGCCCAGGTTAATAGCAGGGAGGTTAAAATCCTACAATTTTTATTGTACAAAACGGCCTCTCTGAACTGTCCTACACAAGTTAACCCTTTGTTTATTTCCTTGGGTGGCTACTTCACTTTTTAACCACCATATTGCCAACACTTCTCTCTTCTGTCAATTTCTTGGCAACTCTGAATAGTCGACTTCAGCTTCACCTGTGGTTTGAATAGGAAAAGATTATAATCTCGAGCCAGGCCTTTAATGACCTCTTAGGCACAGTCGTTAGCAGTGTGTCTGTTTGTGGAGAGAGTGTCGACCTCATCAAGAGATTTACTTACCTCGGCAGTGACTTTCATGTCTGTGGTGACTCCTCCTATGAAGTCAGTAGACGGATTGGGAGAGAATAGATGGTCATGAGTTCACTGGAAAGGGGTGTGTGGCGTTCCCGATATCTCTGTAAAAGGATAAAGGTCCAAGTCTTTAGAGACCTGGTACTCCCTGTTTGCAAGACATGGACGCTAGCCAGTGACCTGTGATGAAGCCTGGACTCCTTCATGTGTGTCCCTTTCGGAGAATCCTTGGGTACTACTAATTTGATTTTTTGTTGATCATGGAGTCGCAAATGAGGCACATGACCTGCATTATGAGGGAGCATCAGTTATGACACCATAGCCATGTGGTGTGATTTCCAGTGGCTGATCAGGCTCATTGAATGCCCACATAACACCTGGCTGCGGCAGATTGATGGTCATTTCTGGAGTGTGGGACTGGATTGTGTGTCTTCCTGTGAGGTGGGTGTGGCATCACGCTTTACCAGTGCAGGCTCCCCAACCGGACCGGATCTGACCTGACCTGACCAGGCAAAACCAAAACACATTTTTTGGTTCAGGAATGCCTTCTAGGACCCGTCTAATGAACTCGGGTAGTCTGTCCACTATAATGCATAGCAGGTATCAGGTATAATATAACCAGCCTCTCCACTACCACCTAGTGGGTTGTGTGAATTCTGTACAATGATCACTATTGTATTTTGGATGTTTTTTTAAAACACTTTTTGATACAAATTGTGTGAGGCACTGTATTCTTGGTACCCTACATTATCTTTTCAGTACACATTCTGATGACAGTCCACTCAGATGTCAGTATATAAAATAACTTGGCATTCTCCAACCCCATCAATCTATTTTAGGACTGCTGGGAGTCTGAGCCTTATACTAGCAATAATGGGAACAAGTCATGAAAAAGGCCCTGAGCAGGACTTCAGTTCATTCCAGGGACACTATATAAAGCGTAATGATGTATTTTATAACCAGCTTAGTATTTTGTAAACCTTTAGTGTTGTCTTTTGTGCCCTCGTAAAATGCATTACATTAATGCTAGTTGTGTAAGGCACTATAGACCAATTGATGAAATCCCTTTGCTGACTGATGTGCTGTGATTGTTTTATATGATTTAGTAACACACTAATGATGGAGCTCACTAGGAAAGGCACTATATAACATAGGCCACATTATTTTATGACCGGTTTCTTATTTTGTGATGCTTACTTTTGTCATTTGTGTTTTTATGAGCTTAGGTTAGGTTTAGGTTTATTTTATTTGTCATGTATAGGTTAACACAGGATCAACATTACAATGAAATGTGTACGACGAGAACAACAAGTCACTCAGCCTCGTTCCAATAAAGCTAAAAATAATTTAAAAAAAAAATTACAAATCAAAAATAGACTAGCAATATAAAATAAAATGTGTACGTTTAAAAGAAGTTATGTGCATATGAGAATGAGCAGCAAGTACAAATGACAGTTATTGCACAGATAATGTTTTATAAAATACAGATGCATATTCCATAAAGTGCAGATGCATGTTCCAGTCAGTATTCCGAGTGTGTGCAGGTACAGTTTGTGTGTGAGTAGTGTAATGCAGGTGTGACGTAAGTGTATGTGGGTGTTCAGGTGTTGCTGTTGAGGAGTCGAATGGCCTGGTGGTAAAAACTGTTCTTAAGTCTTGTAGTCCAAGCAGCCAGACTCCTGTATCGTCTGCCAGATGGTAAGAAGGAGAACAGCTGGCTGTGGTCCTTTATAATACTGCTTGTCTTACGCAAGCGCCGATGGAGGTAAATGTCTTCAATGGCAGGGAGACTCTTGCCCGTGATGTGCTCTGCTGCCTTCACCACTCTCTGTAGTGATTTCTGGCTGCTGGCAGAGCAGCTCCCATACCAGACGGTAATGCAGCCCGTCAGCAGACTCTCGACCACACTCCTGTAAAAGTTTGAGGTGATGTTGGCATTCATGCCAAACTTCCTCAGCCTCCTCAGGAAGTAGAGCCGCTGGCGAGCTTTCCTGACCACAGTGTCTATGTGAAGGGTCCACAAGAGATCCTCTGTGATGTTTACTCCGAGGAAGCTCTTGAAGCTGTTAATCCTTCTTTTAAAACCTGTTATGTTGATGCTAATTCTTAAAAGTGCTACCTCAAATAATAGACCCATCAGCTCTATCATTTTATTTTCTGTTATATTAGTAATAAACATTGTGATGGTACTTACTCCCCATGGAAAGCACTCTATGAAATAGGATGAGCATCTCTGTTGTCTTATGTTGTATTATCATTGTAACCAGTAATGGTGGACTGCAGGATAACGTGCAGTGAGTTCACTTGACTTGAGCATTGATAGTTTTCATGCTCTTTCTCTGTATGTTAATGTTCAGAAGCCATGATGTGTGGAGTTCAAGTCACAGGAGGTTCTGCTCAAGCTTTATAACACACTGGTGAGGCCTCATCTGGAGTCCTGGGTGCAGTTTGGGTCTCCAGGCTACAAAAAGGACATGCCAGCACTAGAAAAGGTCCAGAGAAGAGTGATAAGGCTGAATTCAGGGATACAGGGGATGAGTTATGAGGGGAGATTCAAAGAGCTGAGCCTTTACAGGAGATGAAGAGCAGACCTGACTGAAGTGTTTAACATGATGAAGGGAATTAGTCCAGTGGATCAAGACGGTGACTGGGTTTAGGAGTCCAAGTGGACTCGACACTATCTACTGCCAGACAGTGTTCAGAAGACATTAAGGAGGCTAACAGAATGTCAGGTTATATAGCGCCTTGATGTGTGGAGTACAAGTCACAGGAGGTTCTGCTCAAGTCTTTATAACACACTGGTGAGGCCTCATCTGGAGTCCTCTGTGCAGTTTGGGTCTCCAGGCTACAAAAAGGACATAACAGCACAAGAGGTGGTGCAGAGAAGAGCGACTACAGGAGATGAGTTATGAAGAAAGATTAAAAGAGCTGAGCCTTTACAGGAGATGAAGAGGAGACACGATTTGAAGTGTTTAATATGATGAAGGGAATTAGTGCAGTGGATCGAGACGGTGACTTTAAAATGAGTTCATCAAGAACACGGAGATGCTGTTAGAGACTTGTTAAGGGTAAATTTCACACAAACATTAGGAAGCTTTTCCTTCATACATGGAATTAGTAACCAAGTTGTGTGACAGACAGGAGGATGTTAGGGGACCTTTCAAAACTTGACTTTAGAAGAATTAAGTAGATCAGACTGGTGAGGTTTGTTGGACTGAATGGCCTGCTCAAGCTTTATAACACTTTGGTGAAGTCTCATCTGGAGTCCTGTGTGCAGTTTGGGTCTCCATAAAGACATAGCAGCACTAGAGGTGGTCCAGAGAAGAGCGACAAGGCTGATTCAGGGCTATAGGGGATGAGTTATGAGGAAATATTAAAAGAGCTGAGGCTTTACAGTTTAAGAAAAAGAAGATTAACCTTAACTATTAGCCAGACAGTGTTCAGAAGCCATGAAGAAGGCTAACAGAATGTCAGGTTATATAGCGCCTTGATGTGTGGAGTACAAGTCACAGGAGGTTCTGCTCAAGCTTTATTACACACTGGTGAGGCCTCATCTGGAGTCCTGTGTGCAGTTTGGGTCTCCATAAAGACATAGCAGCATTAGAGGTGGTCCAGAGAAGAGCGACTAGGCTGATTCAGGGCTATAGGGGATGAGTTATGAGGAAATATTAAAAGAGCTGAGCCTTTACAGTTTAAGAAAAAGAAGATTAAGAGGAGACCTGATTGAAGTGTTTAAAATTCTGAAGGGAATTAGTCCATTGGATCAGACGGTGACTTCAAGAAGACAGGGACAGAGTTGGAAACTTGTTAAGGGGAAATTTTACACAAACGTGAGAAATCTGTCTTCACTCAGAGAACCAGAGACACTTGGAGTAAGTGACCAAGTAGTGTGGAGGACAGTAGGACTTTAGTGACCTTCAAAACTCGACTTGATGTTGTTTTAGGAGAATTAAGTGAACAGGACTGGCGAGCTTTGGTGGACTCAATGGCCTGTTCTTATCCAGACTGTTCCAGTGTTCAAAGATTATCTACAGTGGTCGCAAGTCCTGCCACTCCTTAATACCTAGCTAAATTAGAAGTTTTTCTTTACACAAAGAATGATAGAAACTTGGAATAAACGACCAAGTAGATTTGTGGCAGACAGTAAGACTTTAGGGACTTTCAAAACTCGACTTGATGTTTTCTTGAAAGAAATACAGGGGGTCCTCAGGTTACGACACAGTTCCGTTCCTACAACAGTGATGTAACCCGAATTTTGGTGTAAGTCGAAACACATTCTAGCCTAAGTTACTTACCTATCTTAACACATTTGCAAAATCATAATCTAGAACATAAAAACACAAAGTCTGAGAAAAAAGAAAAGGACATAAATATAATGTACTGTACACTGTATTGTAGTAACAGAAAAAATGAGTGTAAAAAAATACCTTTATTCCTTCTCATGTCTCAATTTTTTAAAATTTTTATGGGAGTGAGTGTTGTAAACTCAAAATGTTGTATGTCGAAATGTTGTAACCCGAGGACCCCCTGTAAGTGGACAGGACTGGCGAGCTTTTTTTGGGCTGAATGGCCTGTTCTCGTCCAGAGTGTCCTAATGTTTAGCATTCATTTGCTCAGAGGTTGATGCGCTTGCTGATTCCTGAGCAGCTCTTCTTTCCTCCACCCTAGCGGCCCGCTTCTTCTCTTCTTCTGTCAACATCTTTTTGCGTTAAAACTGATTAAGTCAGTGTTTGTGTTGCAATTACTTAGTATGTTTATCTTAATTATTCACTTAAGCTGGCACTTAAGTCTTCAATCTGCCTCAAGAATAACTTGAGATATGGAAAGGTAGGAGAAGTGATGGCAAAGTTGGTAGGGATGAGAATGGCGCCCATACACATGCACCTCACTGCTGCCCGCTGCCGAGAGTTGATTCTACAATAAAATAAAATAAAAATAAAAAGAGGAATGAAAATCATCACCCCGAAAGCGTATAGTAGACGCCACATAGTATATGTGTACCAATTTAGGTCAAATGGTTTGTGAACTACAGGTGATTTAAAATCTTCGACAGACAAATAGACAGCCACGGTAGTGTATTATATAAGACGATAAATGTTATGATGGTACTCCCCATGAAAGGTGCTATATGAAAGAACATAACCTTGATCTCTCCAATCTGTGTAATCCATTTCAGAATGAAAGGCACTGTATTATATAATAATAATAATAATAATAATACAGTACAGTCATATGAAAAAGTTTGGGAACCCCTCTCAGCCTGCATAATAATTGACTCTCCTTTCAACAAAACAGATAGCAGTGGTGTGTCTTTCATTTCCTACTGGGAGCACTGCGGTGTTTTACGATCAAAGATTTTTAGTGAAGCCGTATTTAGTCGTATGAAATGAAATCAAATGTGAAAAACTGGCTGTGCACAAATGTGGGTCCCCTTGTCATTGTGCTGATTTGAATGGCTGTCTCTGCTCAGTGCTGATTACTTGGTTGGATGAGCTTGTTAAGCCTTGAACTTCATAGACAGGAGTGTCCAATCATGAGTGGTCAAAGGTATTTAAGGTGGTCAATTACAAGTTGTGCTTCCTTCCCTTTGACTCTCCTCTGAAGACCTTAATTGAGGCAAGTGAGGCCTGCAGTTCTTTAGACGTTGTCCTGGGGTCTTTTGTGACCTCTCGAATGAGTCGTCTCTGCGCTCTTGGGGTAATTTTGGTTGGCCGGCCACTCCTGGGAAGGTTCACCACTGTTCCATGTTTTTGCCATTTGTGGATAATGGCTCTCACTGTGGTTCGCTGGAGTCCCAAAGCTTTAGAAATGGCTTTATAACCTTTACCAGACTGATAGATCTCAATTACTTCTGTTCTCATTTGTTCCTGAATTTCTTTGGATCTTGGCATGATGTCTAGCTTTTGAGGTGCTTTTGGTCTACTTCTCTGTGTCAGGCAGCTCCCATTGAAGTGATTTCTTGATTGAAACAGGTGTGGCAGTAATCAGGCCTGGGGGTGGCTACGGAAATTGAACTCAGGTGGGATACACCACAGTTAGGTGATTTTTGAACAAGGGGGCAATTACTTTTTCACACAGGGCCATGTAGGTTTGGATTTTTTTTCTCCCTAAATAATAAAAACCATCATTTAAAAACTGCATTTTGTGTTTACTTGTGTTATATTTGACTAATGGTTAAATGTGTTTGATGATCAGAAACATTTTGTGTGACAAACATGCAAAAGAATAAGAAATCAGGAAGGGGGCAAATAGTTTTTCACACCACTGTATCTCTGTTGGGGTGCCCACATTTATACACCTGTCTAATTTTGTTATGATGCATATTGCATATTTTCTGTTAATCCAATAAAATTAATGTCACTGCTGAAATTCTACTGTTTCCATAAGGCATGTCAGATATTAAAAGGAAGTTGCTACTTTGAAAGCTCAGTCAATGATAAACAAAAATCCAAAGAATTAAGAGGGGTTCCCAAACTTTTTCATATGACTGTAATACATTTTATTTATAGAGTGCCTCTCCTTTGCTCAGAGCACATGAATCATTGAGTTCAGCCATGGACCACTCCTGTTTCCCATTAACTTTTTTCCTCACTTTGTGCTCTTCTGGCCAGTGGGCCTGTCCTTCACATTAAGGCTTTCTCGTTATCTTCTGACCGGCTTGTGCATGTCGGCCTCAGTTGTTTCACTTTTTTGCACAATTGAAAGTGCTTGAGCTGCTTTCCAGAAGAAAAAAGGAAAAAAAAAACCTAAAAACAAAGCCCCCAACCCCCTTTGTTATTTTGGACCTCTTGCTGAGAGGCCTATACCAACATGCAAGGCCTAAAGACTTCCTGCCGACTAATCCCTTTCGGGGTCACATGCTTCTTTTCAGATTCCATCTCCAGAGCCTCTGCTACCAACAATGGATTGTGCTGTTTGTGAACTAAAGAAAATCCCACCCGCTTTAAGAACGGACAATACATGGAATTTCAGTGAAGCCGGGTGTTTGCTTAACACAATGGTCATGGCCAGTGGCCGGACTTGTAACTGTCACTGAGATTGTGTGGGAAAACCTGTGGAAGCACAAGTGAGTCAACAAACATTACGGGAATAGCCGGTGCTGACATAACTGCGCCTAGGGCTTCGGTCAGCCGGGTGACCTCTCGGGTTTCTCGGCATCCTCTTAGCTGGGAATGCTGGGGAAATGCTGAGTCAAGCAGAGATAGGAGATGTTCAGCACGCGCCATTCCCAGACATTGAAGCTTATGTTGGTGAGCAGCTTTCTGAGTCCATCCAAAATTACTGCCCACTGTGAAGATGCCACATCCATTGATTGGACCGGAGAGTTATTAAGTTTACAAATAGGGATGTGCCCACTCAGTTTGTGACTTGACTAATCCAATAGTGCTTTGTATCTCCACTGATGCTGGTTTAGTTTTTGGGGAGATAGGATTGGCAATTCCATAAAAAGACCAAAGACTTGGCCATTGTGCTACTCCCTGGTCCACTGGTATCTTTACGGTGTGCATCGGTGTCTTAGGCTGCTTTGTAGAACTTGCATAACGCTTGGCATCTCCAAGTGAAACAGGAACAGTCTGAACAGATGCAGAAGTGCTGGCCACAAAGGTGGGCACCTTAAAACAAAATCAGTTGATAGGCTGGCAGGCCAATGTGTGCCACCACCGTGAAATAGAATGTGCAGTTCTGCAGCAGGGATGTGGCACCATTGTGGGTTTTCGTTGTTCCTGACCATTCCAACTTTTTAACTTTATATAGTGCCTTTTTACATGGAGTCTTCCCCTAAGATATTTTTTAAAAATAAATCTTCAAAAAGATGATGAGCAGCAGAAATGAGCACCGAGCGAGTGGTATGTATGGACTGATCGGGCAACTTGCCTTTTTACATGAACTCTTCTCCTAAGATATTTTTTAAAAATAAATCTCTCTATTATATAAAAAAAAAAATTTGAGTCGAGACGTGATTTTCTCAGAGACACTTTAACGTCCCACGAGACAAGGAGGACAGCTGCTGTACAGGCTTTTAAATGTTCGAAGCACTGCACGACATGCAGATCACACAGCATGGCACAAACAGCAGCAGCTGATCGAGCAAAGAGGAGGTAAATAAACAACGATTTGTTTCCCATTGTGTCACCGTATAAAAAGGGGGCTTCAGAGGAGCGACCACATCTCCTTAGCGTGCGTTCAACCCCCCCTCTTCACAACGCAAGAGGCAGAGATGTGAAGTGGCTGGCACGTAGCGCGCCCTGGGTTGGGGGGAAAAGGGGTGGCTGAGCTAAGCAAGCGGGGGGCAAAGCCCCCCTAGTCTTCAAAAAGATGATTATCAGCAGAAATGAATCAGTCAGGTTTGAGCACTGAGCCACTGATCGGGCAACTTTGTGACTTTATACACTGCTCACAAAAATTAAAGGAACACTTTTTTTATTGGGCCTGGCATGAAATCAATTAAACCTGTCTGATAATTTTCTGGTTGGTTAAGCAGCTGAGGTCATTGTTAATCACTTTCAGCTGTATTGGTGTTCATGGACTTAACGACAGGTGCACTAAAGTGGCAACAATTAGAAAACCCTCAAAACAGGACTGGTTTTACATGTGGAGGTCATTTCAAGTTTCTCCCTCTTGATCTTTTTTGGCTGGTTTTCCACTCGTGCTAGTTTTGGCTTGAGTAATCATCTCTACTGGCAGTATGAGGCGATTCCTTAACCCTACAGAAGTTGCACAGGTTGTCCAACTTCTCCAGGATGGCACATCCACACGTGCTGCAGCAAGAAGGTTTAATGTGTCTCCCAGCACAATCTCCAGAACATGGAGGAGATTTCAGGAGACTGGCTGTTATTCTCGGAGAGCTGGACAGGGCCGTAGAAGGTCCTCAACCCATCAGCAGGACCGATACCTGCTCCTTTGTGCAAGGTGGAACAGGCTGAGCACTGCTCGTGCCCTACAGAATGACCTCCAGAGGGCCACTGGTGTGAATGTCTCTACCCAAACAATCAGGAACAGACTTCATGAAGATGGCCTGAGGGCCCGACGTCCTGTAGTGGGCCCTGTGCTCACTGCCCAGCACCGTGGAGCTTGACTGGCATTTGCTCAAGAACACCAGAATTGGCAAGTCCACCACTGGCCCTGTACTTTTACAGACGAGAGCAGGTTCACCCTGAGCAGCTGTGATAGACGTGAAAGAGTCTGGAGAAGACAAGGAGAACGATATGCTGCCTGCAACGTCATTCAACATGACAGGTTTGGTGGTGGGTCAGTGATGGTCTGGGGAGGCATATCCATGGAGGGATGCACAGACATCTACTACGTAGGAAATGGTGCTCTGACTGCCATAAGGTATCGAGATGAAATCCTTGAACCCATTGTCAGACCCTACGCTGGTCCTAATGCACGACAATGCCCGGCCTCATGTGGCAAGAGTATGCAGGCAGTACCTGGAGGATGAAGGAATTGAAACAATTGAATGGCCTTCACGATCCCCTGACTTAAACCCAATAGAACATCTGTGGGACATTATGTTTCGGTCCATTAGGCGCCGCCAGGTTGCTCCTCAGACTGTACAACAGCTCAGGGATGCCCTCATACAGATCTGGGAGGAAATGCCACAAGACACCATCCGTCGTCTCATTAGGAGCATGCCCCGATGTTGTCAAGCATGCATACAAGCTCGTGGGGGCCACACAAGATACTGAAAAGCATTTTGAGTAGCAGAAATTAAGTTTTTGAAAAAATGGACTAGCCTGCCACATCTTCATTTCACTCTGATTTTAGGGTGTCTACACAATTGAGCCCTCTGTAGGCAGAAAACTTTTATTTCCATTAAAAGACTTGGCATCCTTTTGTTCCTAAGACATTGCCCTGTCGTTATTTGTATAGATATCCAACTTCATATTGAGATCTGATGTATCTAATGTGTTTCTTTAAAGTGTTCCTTTAATTTTTTTGAGCAGTGTATATAGTGCCTTTCACATTGAACCTTGCTCCAAGATAATTTTAGAATTTAATCTTCAGAAGGATGTTTGGCAGCAGAAATTAATTAGTTAGGATTAAGAACTGAGCCAGCGGTGTGCACAGATTTGGCAAGTTTCTGACTTTTATATACAATGCATTGGCAGTTCTGAGACGACATTTACACGTACATAAGAACACGCTGCTAAACTGACTATAGTGTACACCTATAGGCCTCAGTATAGTAGCAGGAGGGCAACACGGTGGCCTCGCAGTAAGGAGACCTGGATTCACTTCCCAGGTCCTCCCTGCATGGAGTTTGCATGTTCTCTCCGGTTTTCTCCCACAGTCCAAAGACAAGCAGGTCAGGTGCATTGCCGATCCTAAATTGTCCCTAGTGTGTGCTTGGTGTGTGCTTGGTGTGTGTGTGTGTGTGTGTGTGCCCCCTGCCCGGGATTTGTTCCTGCCTTGCGCCCTGTGTTGGCTGAGATTGGCTCCAGCAGACCCCCGTGACCCTGTGTTAGGATATAGCGGGTTGGATAATGACAGTGGCGTGATTGGACATCAGCACCTTAACGATCCGCCTTGAGCCGGGCTACTTACATCATTGCACGCTGATTACGTCATTTGAGCGTGTCAAGCGATATCATCGTTTGACTAGTGGATGCGAAGAGACTGTGCAGTTAACCGAAGTGAATTGGGCTGGAGAGAATAGCAGTGGGATCAATAATGTACTTGTGCTTATCTGAAGTTATTGCCCGTTTACTTGATTTTATACAAATAGGGGCCGTGCAAGACACGCGCAGCTAAGCAGAGCGTGCGCTTAACCGATGTCCCCTTAAGTGGAGTGCCTTTCACGCTAAGCATAGATCCAATGTGCTGCCTGAGCATCATAAGCCAGTTTCCATGAATATTTTAAAAGAAGAGTCAGCAGCAGAAATGAGTTGCTTGGGTCCACAGACTGAGACAGTAACAACAACTGATCCCACCATCTTGTGATTTTATGTAGTGCCTTTCACACTCAACATGGGCCCGATCTGCTTTTCAAGTGCCGTCAAGCAGTTTCCAGGTGTCTTCAAAATGAGGTGTTGCACCAGAAATTAATCAGTCACAGCTGGATAATGAGCCAGTGGTGTTAACTGATCTGGTGACCTAATGACTTTAATATAGCACCTTTCACATTAAACCCTGTCCCACTGTGCATTTTAAGTTTGGTCAAACAGTTTCCATGTATCTTCAAAATGAGGGTGGGCAGCAGAAATAAATCACTTGGGTCCACACACTAAAAGTAAGCACAACTGGTGACTCTATATAGCGCCTTTCACATTAAACTGTGCCCCATGCCTCTATATTTGAGCCAATATGTCTCCATTGTAGCAGATGAAGTGGGTGACTCAGGAGGTCTCATAGCAAGCCAGGGATAATGGACTGATCCAGCGAAGCTTTGACTTGCTATAGTGCCTTTCACACTGAACACTACCCAAGGGGTTTAATAATTAGAGTGTAATAGTTTAAATTAATTTATAAAATGAGGGTTGGGGAATAAAATAAATCGCTATGGGTCAGGTGCCAAGCCAGTGGTATGAACTGATGCAGAACTCTTTTTGTCTTTCTATAGCGCCTTTCACAATGAAGTGTGCCCCATGCCAGTTTCTAGTAGCAGAGCCAATATCTCTCTAATGCAACAGAAGGCCAGTGATGTGGACTGATCCAGGAACCTTCTAACTGGATATAGCGCCTTTAACCTTGAACATTATCCCAAAATGTTTTATGGATATTCAAATGTGTGTAAATTCATGGAATATGAATTAGCTGTAGAATTTTAACCACTTAGGATCTGGTGCCAAACCAGTGGTGTAGACCAATCCAGACCTCTTTTTGTCTTTATATAGCGCCTTTCACAATGAACTGTGCCCCATGCCAGATTCTAGTAGCAGAGCCAATATCTCTCTAATGCAACAGAAGAAAGGACTTTGTGAAGGCCAGTGATGTGAACTGAACCAGGAACCTTCTACCTGGATTTATGGGTATATGAGTTTATATAAATTCATGGGTTTGTTTCCTGCCTTGTGGCCTGTGTTGGCTGGGATTGGCTCCAGCAGACCCCCGTGACCTTGTAGTTAGGATATAGCGGGTTGGATAATGGATGGATGGATTTAATCACATAGGAGCAGTGGTATGGACTTTATATAGCGCCTTTCACATTGATCTTCATTCCAAGCCTCTTTATAGTAACCGAGCCAATATCTCTGCAGTGTTGCCATTGAAGTGGGTCTCACTAAGGAGGTCAGTGCTGAGGTGTCAAATCATCAGCCGGGCAGCTGATATTACACCTCCTTAGCCACTAGGTGGCTACACCCCCCAGGCTTCTCCCCCACTTCATATTCCACTGTGATGAGTTGAGCTTTCATAGCAGCAGTGAGAGTTCATGTAGACGACAGCTGGTATGGCATAGTGGCTGAGGAGTTGAACTATAAACCCCTAAGACTGACCTCCTGCCTCCCACTTACCGTATCACCATTAGATGCCTGTGATGAACTGTACTATTTGTAAAGTGCCTTGTAATGGTTTGTTAAAGAAAGGCGCTATATACTGTAGAATGACTTATTGTTATGCCTGTATTGTTTCATTTGTTTTCTTCAATATGGCCAAAGCAGATAGGGAGAGGCCTGTTTAAGCAGGTGCCTGGAGGCGCCGAGGAAGCTCATGGCTCCTTATCTCTCATGTGTTTTATCACCTCAGCCTTTGTCTTTGCTAATTGAATGGCCCCATTAGGCTGCACAGTGCTGCTTAATGCACAGTGAGACGGAGAGGACGCTTCCTCCAGCACTCAGCAAGAAGGTAGAGAAATAACAAACAGCGCTGGCCGCCATGCCGGGGGCTCTACATGCAATGTGTTCCCCAGTGCCAAGCTGGCTGTGTGTTGTGGAGCTTCACTCAACAGATAGCCGTGATACAATGCCATTTCTTTCACTGGCGGCCGAGGCCACTTCCTTATAAACAGCAGGCTTCGTTTTCCTACACCGGGTGGGGTTTGTGCTGCCTAAGCGGCTTTTAAGCCTCACTCAGCAAAATGGGCCCCTCAGAGCACAAGGGGGACGTGCATTCCGTGGCTTGTGTGGAAATGAAAACAACACTTGGTGTGGGGGGGGAATGGAAGTGCCCAGCTTTTACAGCCGTCTTGTCAAAGCAAATAATCCCAGGCAGCTCTGCCACTTTACATGGCTGTAAAGCTGCCCTGGCCTGTGCCCCTCATTTGTGGGTAGGGCCTGATGTGACTTGGTCATGTGCCACCAGTATCGTTCTGAGCATGTGCACATGAAAACTCGAAAGAGAAGAAGCTGGGCTGCCTTGAGGATTCTGAATTGGACAGGAAGCCAATGCAGTGGTGCCAGCTGAGGGGTCAGGAGATCACAGAGCTGGCAGCTTTGTGATCCTGCTGGAAAAAATAATAATAATAAAAAAAAAGCATGGGAAGAAATTGACACGGAAATGAAAAAATATTTAAACTCTAACTCCATCTTTTACAAGTTGTGCCAATTCAGTTTGAACAGTAAAGAAAAGCAAATGTGCCTTTCATAGTGAATAGGATTGGAACCAATTTCCAGCACACAATGTAAGCTTTCCTTATTTTTACTGTATAAAACCAGTCAGAATAAATATTTAAAATCAGGGAGTCAATTGCAGGGTGGGATTAAGCCTGCGTTATTTTATATACTGTAGCAGCTTTCATAATGTGCATCACTGCCAATTTCTTTCATGGATGGTTCCTTTTTTGCACATCCCTGTAATGGGAATATTACTAGACTAGCTGTGCCACCTTTTTAAGATTGGTTGAAATCAAAATATTCAAGATAGACCTCGACGTTACGGATTGCATTGCACACTGAAAACATTATGTCTCGATATATGTCATTTGGTATGGGATTCGTAACAGAAGTGTTAGTGTTTGTGATGCACCATCTGTTGGAATGACAAGTGAAATGCATATTTCTCTGTTATATGCCATTTGGTATGGGATTCGTAACAGAAGCGTTTGTGATGCACCATCAGTTGGAATGACAAGTGAAATGGATATTTCTCTGTTATATGCCATTTGGTATGGGATTCGTAACAGAAGCGTTAGTGTTTGTGATGCACCATCAGTTGGAATGACAAGTGAAATGCATATTTCTCTGTTATATGCCATTTGGTATGGGATTCATAAAAGCAGTGTTATTGTTTGTAATGTGCCATCTGTTAGAATCACAAATTAAATTGCAATTCATTTGGTATTCCAACTAGTTTGTCCCACACATTTTGGTGCCCTGAAATAGGGGTACCATGTGGAAAATGTTTGTGACCAAAATGTATGCAAATCCCTAAAATGAAAGTCTGCAGTGTACACTTTAATCACATCTTAATTGTTTGATTTTGTAATTTTCAATTGTGGGAGCAGACAGGGAAATCAAAGGAAAATGGGTCTTTGTCATAAGCATTATGGAGGGCACTGTAGTCAGGTCAGGTCAGGTTGTGGAGCATGCACTGGTACAGCACATTGCCTCATGCACCACACAACAAAGCTTGGGATCCTGGTTGGCAACTACCCAGACAGACACGTTGACCCAGTCCCACCCTCCCGAAATTACCCTCTATCTGCTGCAGCCAGGTGTTACGTGGGCATCCCCTTAGCCTGGGCCAGCCACTCGGGTCCTCAACAGTGATCCGGATCACACTCGGGTAATCGCACCACATGCTCCCTTCACAATGCAGGTCACGTGCCTCATTCGGGACTCCATGAGCAA
Organism: Polypterus senegalus; assembly: GCF_016835505.1. NCBI lineage: Eukaryota > Metazoa > Chordata > Cladistia > Polypteriformes > Polypteridae > Polypterus > Polypterus senegalus. The sequence goes on along the minus strand of NC_053155.1, from coordinate 314,365,488 downwards.
CACAAAGTCAAACCAGTGGGACCCAAGGATTCTCTGAAGAGACACCCATGAAGAAGTCCAATCTTCTTCTCAGATCACTGGATAGCGTCCATGTCTCACAAAACAGGGAACACCAGGACTCTAAATTCTTGGACCTTTGTCCTTGTCCTTTTGCAGATATCAGGAGTGCCACACACCCGTTTCCAGCGACCTCATGACTCCCCATGCTCTCCCAATCCGTCTACTGACTTCATAGGAAGAGTCACCAGAGTCACATGAATGTCACTGCCAAGGTAAGTAAACCTCTCAATGACGAGGTCGACACTCTTTCTGCAGACAGACATACGGCTGATGGCTGTGCCTTAGCGCTGTTGCTGCTCGCATTATGAAGGGGATGGTGGAAAGTCCTCGGGAGCCCCATTCCCGGAAGAGTCAAAATTGGTGTCAGGCCTGTTGGGGGATCAGAACTGGTGTGGTGCTGAGGCATCACCCACTTCACAGCAGTACCATCCTCGGGTCTGAGGTGGCCCATCTGGGTAGGCGCGTGGAACGTCTTGTCTCTCCGGCACTGTAGATTGAAAGCAAATTATATAATATGCAGAACTGCACGGTACTATGTAATTGACAGAGTGACGACAAATTGTATAATACACAGACATGCAAGGCACCATATAATAGATAGATATACAGATAGAAAAGAAATGCTGTAATACACAGAAAATGCTAGGCACTCTGTAATAGATTAATCGACATGAAAGGCAGTAAATAATAAACAGAAAATAAATTCTGTGATACATGGGCATTGTTTAGTGATTCATGAATAGAGAAATAGATGTGAAAGCCACTCCATAACAGATCTCCTAATTGTTCCAGATATGTATTCATTTTTTAAAGCTGTTTATTACATTGGGTAGGGCCTAATCCTGCAGAAACGGGTGTCAAACAGGAACCAAGGACAGGGTGCCAGTTCCTCACAGGGCATGCTCACAATGCCCACGATTATCATCACCAGATGTCTTTGGCATTTGTGAGAGAAGTGGAGTGCCATCCCGTGAACGTGCAAACTGCCCACTGCCAGTGATAAGATTGGGCTGATTTCCAGGTCCAACTAGTTGTGTGACAGAAGTCCTCACCCCTGTGCCCCCTCTCTGGACATTGAAGACCCCCCTATCTTAATATGTATCTTTTGAACTCACTTGGTGGCGTTATTGGATGGCGAGAAGCCCAGTAGGTACTTTTAGTAGTTTTAGAAAATGAGATTCATCTGGCTGTATTAAAGATTAGAGACATAAGCAGTTCTGTAAAGCACATTGAATCGACACCGATAATTATGCCAATTGAACAAAATTGTTTATTTCAAGTTGCCAGTTTTGCATTTTATTGCCTTCTTTAATAACTCTTGCCACTTTGTGAATAATTCCTATCTTCTCCAGCTATAAGCCTTAAAGAGGCGCTGGCCCTACAAGCCTGTTTCACAATGAACATCGTCTGACTATTGAATTTGTTTAACACTGTGAATTGATCAACGCATTGGCTTTTAAACAGGACGTAACTCCCTAAATGAAACAGATCGATCACTCAAAGCAGCACAAAAGAAAGGCTTTGGCCGAATCCTATAATTGGCATTTGAGGCAATTAGTGTAATTAGCATCCTAAATTGAGTTAGAATTAATCTCGCAGCTCCTCCTTGATCCCCGGCTCTTGATAAACTCTCATTTGCTGTAATGCCTCATTATTGTCTGACTCACGGGAATGAGCATGAAAGACACTCATCTGCACCGTCACAATGGTATCTCTGTGAGCCGCGCTCTGTCCGCCTTTGTCTTTTGACTGAGTCTGAGCTGCACGCTGCTCCTGTATGGCTGCCGAGCCTTTCCAGGGGTCTTAGCCGGAGCCTGTCTGGCTGGGGTGTTGGATTTGGAGTTAAGTCTGTCTTGTCAGAAAGTCTGAGTTGAAAAGCCAAACGTCTATCCATCTGTTTTTTATAGCGCCTTTCTCCTCTATCTATGTGTCAAATAGCACCTTTTAATATCTATTTATCTAACTTGTGGTATATGGCACCTTTCCAAACTATTTTATATAGCTGTCGATATTTTATATATTGTTTCTATTGATATGTTAAATAGCACCTTTCATATCTATCTATCTATCTATCTATCTATCATATAGTGCCTTACATATCTATCTATCTATCTATCTATCTATCTATCTATCTATCTATCTATCTATCTATCATATAGTGCCTTTCCTATCTATCTATCTATCTATCTATCTATCTATCTATCTATCTATCTATCTATCTATCTATCTATCTATCTATCTATCATATAGTGCCTTACATATCATATAGTGCCTTTCATATCTATCTATCTATCTATCTATCTATCTATCTATCTATCTATCTATCTATCTATCTATCTTTGTATTATATACCACCTTTCCCTTCTGTCTGTCTGATTGCATTTTAAATAGATTTGGAAGTCACTATATAAAATACAATCAGATAGATTGGAAAGGCACTATTTATTTATATTTTATACAGCACCTATATATCTTATATAGCAACTTTCACATCTATTAGATAGATAGACAGGAAAGGCACCATCTATCTGTCTGTCAGTCTATCTTATAGTACCTTTCACATATATCTATCTCTGTCTATCTCTGTCTATTTATCAATGCGTGCCTTTCTCATCTGTCCATCTGTTTGAATATTATATAACTAATATATATCTATATTTTTATGGCATCTTTTACATCTGTCTGTCTATCTATTTTGTGGTATCCAGCACATTTGGCATCTGTCTGTTTATATTTTACTGTATATAGTGCCTTTTCCATCTATCTTTTTAATTTATATGACATATTTTACGTGTATCCATGTGGCTTTTGTATATTATAAGGCGCTTTTCCAATCTCTATAGTTCACACTTTTCATATTTACCCATTTGCCTATCTTGTGTTACCTAATACGTTTACCATCTTTCTGTTTGTACTTTACTGTATATACTGTAGTGCCTTTCACATCTATCCATCTGTCTTGTCTGTTGCGTAGTGTCTACTTTTATTTTTCCAAATACTCTTTATTAGTGATTAGTTAACAGAGCATACGTACTCTCATTCATGTGATCTAGAAACTGGCCCCTCTTTTGACGGTCGTCATCTCCATTAAGCGATCTCCTCCTGAAGTCTTCAGGTGTCCTCTAACGCCTGCTGTTTTGGTGGCTCAGACAGCATGTAGTCTGCGGACTTTGGGATTTTCTAGAACTTTAATATCCCTGGAACGGGTGGCCAGGAGGCATTAAGTAGGTGGGTTTTACATCTGTATCCATTTTAAGTGGCTCAGCCAGTCTGGAGTCGGGAGGTAGTGTAGCCCAGGATTTGTAAAAGAGAGAGCATTTTTCTTTTTTGGAATAGCACTCAATGTCCTTAAGTTCAGATCTCATTCATGTTTGTTGCCTGTCTTGGATTTGCACTTTCTGCATATGCCAGTATGACTTTTGCTCAGATTTTTGCTTTCACGGCCTCAAAGATCTGCCTGGTTAATTGACTCATGTCAAACGGTCCCATATCTGAGAGCCCTGCAGTGACCTGTCACCTGGCGCAGGGCTGTTTTCCTGCTTTGCAGTCCATGCTGTCCAGGTTGGCTCTGGCCTCCACCACTCCAGGATTGTTGGATGGTGTGTGTTTAAGAATGATCATATAAGGTCTGAACTGCCTCACAGGTCCAGCTCCCTAATTTTGAGTTTTGTTTAGTTAGTATCCATGGGGCAGTCCGTATGACTTCCTTCTGTCTTCAGCCAAACACATGCAGATCAGGTGAACTGGTGACCCCATGTTGGCATGTGAATGGACACTGGGATGAGCTGGCATTCTATCCACAACTGTTACCTGCCTGACACCCGGGTGCTACAGGGGAAGGCTCAGGTCCAGCCAGGGCTGTGGAGTCGAAGACAATTTTGGGTACCTGGAGTTGGGGTCAGAGTTGGCAAAAATGTACCGACTCCGACTCCTAATAAATTTAAATTGTAATAAAAAAAAAATACAGCATGTTCAAATGTCCCATTTCATCAACAATAGTCCAGTGGCGTAGCTCGAGTTCGTGCCACTCAGGACAGGGCGGGGCTTCAATTTGCCGCCCTCCAACATATCTGAATATGTTAAACTATTTAAACAGAAAATTAAAATGACATATAGAGAAAAATTAAGCTAAATTTTGCATAGATTTATTCATATATAAAGAAACAGCAATCATTTTTTATATATATGTATAAGCATCAACTAGACAAGAATATAGTATAGACACACTGATAAGCCGTGTTCTAATTATTAGTTTAATATAATTACGCTACGAAAACCAGAACCAAAGTAGGGTACAAGTGATTGGTGGGTTTGTTTTCTGCGCAGAGCAAGAACGCATTCGGATTGATAGCAAACGAAATTATAAATTGTAAATTAGTTGTTTATCTTCCTAGAAATTATTATCGGTGTATTTTTTTTTATTTTTGTTATTGCCTTATAAATTTCAACTGCTGTGTCTGATGCCGTCACAGGAGGACAGTCTGAACATTACTTTTCAAGTATTTGTATTTAAAAATCTGAGAATTTTACCATTTTCATTCATTTTTCCAAACCCTGCTGCTTACATACGAATTGTACTGAGCCTTTTGGCCAATAATGCCGCCCCCAAATATGTGCCGCCGGGGGACCGCCTCCACCCCCTAGCTACACCACTGCAATAGTCATAATTAACTGTGATGGGCTGGCACCCTGTCCGGGGTTTGTTTCCTGCCTTGCACCCTGTGTTGACTGGGTTTGGCTCCAGCAGACCCCCGTGACCCTGTGTTAGGATATAGCGGGTTGGATAATAGATGGATAGTCAGAATTAAATACTTATCTGATGTAAGAATAAAGCCCAGTGCATAGCTGTGTTACTACTAGTGGGAAGTTCAGCTGAGCTATTATACAGCCTGACATTCACATATTGTAATCTGGATTAGGGTACACTACAAAAAAGTGTTTTCATTTTATTTCAGATATAATGTAATGTGTTTAACAAGTTCATTTGAGTGTAAACAAGTGTAATGATGGAGGTGGAGGTGTGTGCTATGGCCTGATGTGTGTTCAGCGGGCCTTGTCTTTTGTTTAAACTAGCCAATATGATAAGAGAGTCAGCCTCCTAGCCAGTAGTTCTGTGGTTAAATGACGTGTATGTTGCCTTCCTTTAATCAACATGGAAAATACATCAGCATATTAAATACAGAGGAGTCAGAGTCAGACGTACCGGAGACTAAGGAGTCGGAGTCGAAGGATTTATCTACTGACTCCACAGCTCTGGGCTCAGTGTGTCCTTGAACTTGATTAACTTCCTTGGCATTAAACCAAAGCCTCTCTCAGGCTCTGAATTCTATATAAAGATGGTTAACCCTGAATAACTCTTGGGGTGAGCCGTTATGATCCAGTATAATGCATTAAGCCTGAAAAATACTTGGGACGGTATTCTGCTGCCATCTAGTGGATACGATAGAATTATGCTGCAAAAAAGTTCTGAACATTTCTATGTGTCTCGATGCATGCGCAATAATCCAGGTAAGGAAATTCTAGAAAGTTGATTCTGTTCATCTGGATATTTTTTTTTTTTCCTGATACGTTTCATCACTCATCCAAGTGACTTCCTCAGTCTCAGTTGACTGCAAGTTTCTCCAACCTTATAAACAGTACCTTGGCCTAATGACCGAACTAGCACCATTGACTAACAATGGGGCGTGTGATCAATGATATGCAATATGAGATTGATCAATGGCCATGAATGCTGTAATCACCGCACCGTAAGGTGGTGAAAGATGTACACTTAGGCCCCCTACTCAGTTCCTTTTTCACGTAAATGGCCTCTTTGACTCCTCGCTCAAACCAGCGTTCCTCCCTGTCCAGGATGTGCACATCTTCATCAATGAAAGAGTGACCACTGTCCTGTATATGTAAATGGACTGTGGAGTCTTGGCCTGATGAGGTAGCTCTTCTGTGTTGTGCCATCCGCTTCGCCAGTGGTTGTTTGGTTTCCCCGATGTATGATTCACAGCAATCCTCTTGGCACTTAACTGCATAAACTATTTTACTCTGTCCGTGCCGGGCTACCCGATTTTTGGGGTCAACCAATTTTTGCCGTATCGTGTTTTAGGGTTTAAAAGCCACCGAGACCAGGGGCCTCATGTATAATGCCGTGCATAGAACTAACACTATAACTTGGCGTAAGCACAAAAGCGTGAATGTGCGTATGCTCAGAAAAATCCAGATGCATAAATTTGTGCATACGCAAACTTCCACGTTCTTCCGCTATATGAATCCCGGTCAGCGTGAAAAGTAACACACGTGCACACGCCTGCTGTCCCGCCCCAACTCCTCCCAGAATTACGCCTCTTTGAATATGCAAATCAATATAAATAGCCCTTAAGATCAGCATTCTGAGAAAAGATAATGGGAAAAGAAAGAGGGAAATAGAAGAATTTCAGCGAATACCAAGTGGAGGCAAAGAAAAACGTACTATTTGTTGATTTAAACAGTGATATGAACAACAAAAGGAAGTTGATTGAGTGACAGAGTGTCGGAGAAATTAGAAAGTTCAAGTTCACAAAGTCGCACAGTGCCAAAATAAAAAAGAACTTGTCACATATCAAAGTCGCCGTAAAAAGCTAACTATGGTACAGAGAAAAAAAAAATAGGGACACAGTGGGAAAACAGCACGAAATGTCAACTTTAATCTCTAAATTTCCACTTTAGTCCCGTAGTTTATTTTTTCATTAAAGTAGAACATCATAAACTTCATCTTAAAATCATTTAATTTACTAGTTTCTCAATTCCATCGTAACTAAAGTCGCACGTTAAATGCTTTGTTTTGTATTTGATCTTCTATGTGCTCTGTGTGTGTGAATCACTACGCGCTTCTTAAATGGGCTTTGTTTTCCTCCGACAGGACACAGAATCCATGACATTCGTGACTTAACAGCTCTCTGAATAATTAAAATACTGAGATGTATATGTGAAATCATTTTCATTATGATAGGAGTTAAAGCACATTATTAAACATGGGAACACGGTGGCACAGGGATTGTTCATATCTCAAACAAGATGCTTGGTCTGCCATGCGCGACCTTCAATGAAATACTTTATTGTAGCAGTACTGTCTCTTTCAAACATACTAACCTTCAATTCCTGTCCTTCCTTTTCTTTCTCCAAATACCCAATCGCCACACAATCAGCTCTGTAATAGACGTTAAGCCATCTGTAAGCTTAGAGCGCCGATTCTTCAAAACTTTTAAGGAACATTGAAATATATTTGTAGTACGTGTTAAATTATTCTATCCATCCAGTGTCATGCTAGCACCAGCAAGAATACAGAGCGAGGCAGGAACAATCCATGAACGAAGCGCAAGCTCCAATCTAACACTGCAGCACCATGTCCTGGTATGTTTAATTATTAACAATATAGATAATTTAAATTAAGTTAAAGTTTTATCTGTATAATATAATAAACATATTTTGCTGCATTTGATCTTAAAAATGATATTGTCATCATATGTAAATACGCGCTTTATAAAGTGGCTCAGGTTGTGCGATATTATAACTGTATCACAAGTTTACAGTGAGGTGATTGTACTTAAAAGTACAGACAGTTCTACAAGGCGCACTTGATGGACTGACTGAGTGCGTTTAGAGTTCTTGGGATGAAACTGTTTGTGAACCGCGAGGTCCGTACAGTAAAGACTCTGAAGCTTTTGCCGTATGGGAGCAGTTCAAATAGACAGCATGGCTGAGGCAGCATGTGCTTGATGCTGCATACCGATAATTCTCTTTCCGATCAGCTGCTGCTGTGATTCCCCACTCAGATACACTGATATAAATACTCCGAGTGGTGCAGTGAAAATAATATGGAAAAAGATGATCCGATGTGGCAACCCCTAATGGGAGCAGCTGAAAGAAGAAAAAGAAGGTGCAGTGAGAGTAAGAACGCTAAAGCAGTAATGGTATATAGAATAATTTGACCATTCCATGGACCGTTATATTTCTGCAGGTTAATTACAATCCGATGAATTAAACTAATAAACAGTATGCGGTTAATTTCAGTGTATTTATAAAGCCGCGTCAGGGATGTGGATCTGAAAAAGAAGGGGTAACCACACAGGAACAGTAGCACTGCTTTGATGCTGGGTGCCGCCAGTCTGCAAAACCAAGCGGAGAACTTGCCTACGCCAGGGTATGAGGTACCATGGAAATTTGCGTGACTTTACACCAAGTTTAGGTTTTATACATCCCGATTTGAGCGTGGAAATGTTCGTACGCACTGTTTATACATGAGCCCCCTGGTGTTTTGAAAAAATGCGTCTCAGCTGTTCTGATACTCCTGACACATAAGGGATCACCATAGGTTTTCGCTTACGCAGCAGTTGTCCTTCCTCTCTCCTGGATTGCTTAGAGCATTCCTTAGGTGTCTTCCCTGCTTTGACAAAAGTCCAGCTGGGATAACCACATTTACTCAGGACCTTTTTGAAATGATGTTCTTCTGCTTCCCTGGCCGCTGTGTCTGTGGGTATGGTGTCTGCTCTGTGTTGTAGAGTCCTGATGACACCTATTTTGTGCTCTAGCAGATGGTGAGAGTCAAACCTTAAATACTGATCCATATGTGTTGGTTTACGGTACACATCAGCTTTCAAATGTCCCCCTTAGCTCATGGAAATTTCACAATCTAAGAAAGCTAGCCTGTCACGTTTCATGTTCTCCCTGGTGAACTGGATGTGTTTGTCCTCTAAGTTGATGTGGTCAGTGAATTGTGGTACCTCCTGAGATTTGATTTTCACCCAGGTGTCATCCACATACCTGAACCAATGGCTCGGTGGTGTTCCAGGATAGGATAATAGTTCCCACTTTTCCACTTCTTCCATATACAGATTGGCCATAATCAGTGAAACTGAGGAACCCATGGCGCACCCAAGTTTCTGCCTGTAGTACTGGCCTTTGTATATGAAATATGTGGATTGAAGACACAGTTCCAAGAGCAAACACACTTGGTCGGTGCTGACAGTGGTCCTTTCTCTGAGTGTGGGGTCATCCTATAATCTCTTACGGACCACCTCCACTCCTTCCATAACTGGAACGCAAGTGAATAGAGATGTAACATCATACAAGACCATAGGGTCATCTGCCTCCATAATGACATCTCTCACCTTCTCCACAGTATCCAAAGTGTTCTGAATATGGTGTTTTGAGCTGCCTACCAATGGGTTGAGGACAGTGGCCAGGAACTTTGAGATGTTATATGTAACCAAATTGATCATGCAGACAATGGGTCTTAACGGTGCATCCTGTTTATGTATCTTCGGTAAACCATACAGACTTGGTGTAGCTTCCCCTGGGTATAAATTGTGGTATGAGGTCCTGTCAACAGCTTTGTCGTGCACTAACTGCTTGAGACAATCTATCACCTTTTTCCTGTAACCTCTACCTGGATCTCGTTTTAGGGGTCCATAAGTGGTTTTTGTCACCAAGCAGAGACAAAATTTTCTCATGATAGTCCATCTGGTTTAGCACCACTGTGCACCTAACCTTGTCTTCCGGAAGGATGATGATGATGTCGTCCTTACTGAGTGCCATCTCTGAACCAAGGAAGGGGCCTAAGGGTACATCTTTCACCATCTTACAATGCGGTCATTGCAGCCATTCCCCAACTCTCTATGAATTGTACTTATGGCCATCAATCAATGGACATTTGTGATCACACGACCCATTGTTAGTCAATGGTGCTAATTCAGTCATTAGGCCAAGGTACTGTTTATAAGGTTGGAGAAACCTACAGTCAACTGAGACTGAGGAAGTCACTTGGAAGAGTGATGAAACATATTGGAAAAAAAACTATGTCCAGATGAACTGAATCAACTTTCTAGAAACATTTCAATGTGTGTTGCCACTCTAAGGTAACTCATCAGTATTCATGAGTGTAGAGGAGAATAGAGGAGCATTCACACAAAACACACACAACGGTGTATACTGCTGAAGGCCTGTGCGTTGGAGCTGGGGAGTCCTCTACAGCGCATCTTCAACCTGAGCCTCGAACAGTCCCGAGGCTTTGGAAAACATCTTGCATCACCCCAGTCCCAAAGGTATCACGTCCTAGTGAGCTGAACGACTTCTGGCCTGTTGCTCTGATGTCACATGTGATGAAGACCATGGAGCGGCTGCTGCTTCACCACCTGAGGCCACAGGTCCGCCACACCCTCGACCCTCTGCAGTTCACATACCAGGAGAAGGTGGGAGCGGAGGATGCCATCATCTACATGCTACACCGATCCCTCTCCCACCTGGACAGAGGCAGTGGTGCTGTAAGAATTATGTTTCTGGACTTCTCTAGCACCTTCAACACCATCCAACCTCTGCTACTTAGTCACAAGTTGACAGAGATGGGAGTAGATTCACACCTGGTGGCATGGATCATGGACTATCTTACAGACAGACCTCAGTATGTGCGTCTTGGGAACTGCAGGTCTGACATTGTGTGCAGCAACACAGGAGCGCCTCAGGGGACTGTATTTTCTCCGGTCCTGTTCAGCCAACATACATCGGACTTCTAATACAACTCGGAGTCCTGCCACGTGCAAAAGTTCACTGACGACACTGCTATGGTGGGCTGCATCAGGAGTGGGCAGGAGGAGGAGTATAGGAACCTAATCAAGGACTTTGTTAAATGGTGCGACTCAAACCACCTACAACTGAACACCAGCAAAACCAAGGAGCTGGTGGTGGATTTTAGGAGGACCAGGCCCCTCATGGACCCCGTGATCATCAGAGGTGACTGTGCAGAGGGTACAAACCTATAAATACCTGGGAGTGCAGCTGGATGATAAATTGGACTGGACTGCCAATACTGATGATCTGTACAAGAGATGACAGAGATGACTATACTTCATTAGAAGGCTGGCGTCCTACAACATCTGCAATAAAATGCTGCAGATGTTCTATCAGACGGTTGTGGCGAGTGTCTCCTATGAGGTGGTGTGCTGTGGAGGCAGCATAAAGAAGAGGGACGCCTCACGCCTGGACAAACTGGTGAGAAAGGCAGGCTCTATTGTAGGCACGGAGCTGGACAGTTTGACATCCGTGGCGGAGCGACGGGCGCTGAGCAGACTCCTGTCAATCATGGAGAATCCACTGCATCCACTGAACAGGATCATCTCCAGACAGAGGAGCAGCTTCAGAGACAGACAGACTGCTGTCACCGTCCTGCTCACTGACAGACTGAGGAGACCCCACACTATGCGACTCTTCAATTCCACCCAGGGGGTAAACGTTAACATTATACAAAGTTATTGTCTGTTATACCTGCATTGTTTATCACTCTTTAATTTAATTTTTTTTTTTTTATCAGTATGCTGCTGCTACAGTATATGAATTTCCCCTTGGAATTAATAAAATATCTATCTGTCTATCTATCTGCACAAAGCTATAAAGCTAGTTTCAGAACAAACTGGAACCAAACCATTTTTTAAACCAGGCGGTAAGTGATGACCATGTGAATTGGTCATCAGACATCAACATGGATTATGAAACCAACACATATGGTATCACATGACTGAACCACTGTGACATGCTGCGTGATGTTTGACCATGGTGCAATAGTAACCGCATGGCAAAAAGCAAATTCTAGAAAAGCCGTTAAGCAGTCCTCTTGTTTGCTAACTAAGTGGAGTTAAGGTTATGCCCTAAGGCTGGCGTGTGAGTGAGGAGGGCTCCAGCCTGCAGCCCACTGTGTCATTCTCGGGTGCACACAAATAAATGGGTACCGCAAGTGAAGTATGATGAGAAAAGTCGAAAAATCAACTGGAATGTTCAAGCAAATTATTGAAAACAAAAAAAAAAAGATCTAAATCTGTTAAGTAGTTCTCTTGTGAAAAGCACACAGACAGACAGACATTGGATTATATATATAGTATGTATATATATATATATATATATATATATATCCATTCTCTAACCTGCTGAATCCAAATACAGGGTCACGGGGGTCTGCTGGAGCCAATCCCAGCCAACACAGGGAACAAGGCAGGAACCAATCCTGGGCAGGGTGCCAACCCACCGCAGGACACACACAAACACACCCACACACCAAGCACACACTAGGGCCAATTTAGAATCACCAATCCACCTAACCTGCATGTCTTTGGATTGTGGGAGGAAACCGAGCGCCGGAGGAAACCCACGCGAACACGGGGAACATGCAAACTCCACGCAGGGAGGACCTGGGAAGTGAACCCGGTCTCTAACTGCTAGGCAGCAATGCTAACACTGCGCCACCGTGCCACCCTATATATATATATATATATATATATATATATATATATATATATATATATATATATATATATATATATATATATATATATATATATATATATATATATATATATATATATATATATATATATTAACTTTTGACTTCTGCTAATTCCAATTCAGTGAATTAAAAATCAAATCCAGTAGCATCAGCCTCAGAGCAGATTTATAAAATGGATTCTAATATAATATACCTTCATCCAAGTTTGACTTTTGCTTTGAGGTTTATTTTGTATCCCCATGGCTAAACTGGAATTAGCATATTTACAAATGCATTGGTTTTATGTTATGATATGATGATATGGCTTCATTTAGGTTTTACCTGTATAGGGTTGTCCAAATCTAATTATGCAGATCCAGATTGTCTTATACGGGGACGATTCCAGTTCGGCGTGAAGACGATTCTTCGTGTCGTCGGTTCACACACTTCTCAATGGTCTGGGATTTTTCGGGTGATTTTCTATGAAATAAACTTAATAAGTTATAGCGTAATGAAAATTGCATAATTAGATCTGGACCACCCTGTATTTTGAGGCTTATACTACTTAATTATAACCTGTTCATCCCAAGTCAGAATTGGAATTTTCCGATTTTTAATAGTTCAAATTTAATATAATATAATCCATATTTGACTTCTGTTCTGATACTGGATTGAATTTCAGATTTCTATGAAGGAACTGGAATGAGCAAATTTACAAAATGGTTATATTATGTTATGTTATAGTTTATTATACCTTCATCTAGTTTTAGCCTCTGTTTTGAGACTTACGCTACTTAATTCATCATCATCAAGCCCTTCCGTGAGAACCCTAAATCCAAAGAGGACTGTTTCATTGATGTTAGGTAGAATGCCCAGAGGGGACTGGGTGGTCTCATGGTCTGGAATCCCTAAAGATTTTATTTTTTCTCCAGCCATCTGGAGTTTTTTTGTTTTTTCTGTCCCCCCTGGCCATTGAACCTTACTCTTATTCGATGTTAATTAATGTTTTATAATTGTGTCTTTCATTTTTCTATTCTTTAATATGTAAAGCACTTTGAGCTACTGTTTGTATGAAAATGTGCTATATAAATAAATGTTGTTGTTATTGTTAATTATAATCTGTTTCCCAATGCCAGAATTAGAATTTGCAGATTTGCAAAAAAGAATTATATTATATTATAGTGAGATGGACCAGCGCCCACTCCAGGGCTGCTTCCCTCCTTGTCCCCAATGCTGCCGGCTTGGCTGTGTCTCCCTGTTTCTCTGCTCCGGTTGGTTCTATTTGTCGACATTGTCATCAATGCTTGAATTATCTGTATTTGTCTCAGGTGAGTTGCTTTAAGTTACAATATGCAGTCACATCACCTTCAACAGTCAAAACAAGCCCAGTCTCCTGTTAATGCTGACCACACAATGACAGATTAGCGTGGCGCCCATTCGTTTCCTGTCTGTTTCCATTATGTCTGCCATTATTGCCCATTAACCCCTCTGGTCATTGAACGGTTTAATTGAATTTTGGATGGATGCGCTCATTTGCCAATTATAGTTCCGCTCCAGCACTTTCTGTCGCCACCCTGAGGGGATCAGGTGGAATTATTCATGGAGGATATGTGAGGGGCTGACGGTGATATCGTGACCTTGTCCAGCAGTTGCTACAGAGTGAGGGTTTGAGAAACCCGCCTAATGAGTGGTTATGATTTTGGGACCACTTTCACAAAAGATGGCACGCACACAGTAGGTGTTCATCCACCCTCACTTTCTGTGCCAGTACCTGGAGCTGATATTCCATGCAGCTTTGTCATTTTCTGAAGAGGGCACAGACAGCCCGCTTTGTTTCACATGAACACCACATACCCGTCCACATCAGAGCTCTACCACACGTAACCCAATTGGGTTCCATCTTCCTTTATGGCTGCGGTTCTCAACCTGTGGGGCACGAAGTAACAAAAAAGGGGGTGCGAAGATGTGAAAAAAAGCAAACAAGAATCGAAAATATGGAAAATCCATCTATTGAAACCAAAACAAATTATCTTAAACTACATTCTGATACTAGAAAAATAAATATAGAGTTAGATAAATGTCGATAAAAGTTAAGTAGGTATAATAAAAAGTGTAGCGGTGTATTGGCAGCAAAAAATATAGGAATACATTTTATTAGGGTTTCAAAAAACGTTGGGGGGGGGCACGATTAAAATTGTTATAAAATCTCAGGTCGCAAATACTTAAAGGTGGAGAAACTCTGCTATATGGCCTGCTTGTTGGGAACTGTGCTGTAACTGTGATTTATTTATTTTTTTTGTTTATTTAATTATTCCCTTACTTAACTTTTCATTTAATAAAATTTGTTTTGTATCCAAATGTTTGTTTTACCAAAGGCTGACATTCATTTAGCATTCTGTGAAAGAAGCAGAGTGATGGCTCTGAGGCTAGGGATATGCAGATCCAGATCGTCTTATACGGGGACGATTCCAGTTCGGCGTGAAGACGATTCTTCATGTCGTCGGTTCACACACTTCTCGATGCTCTGTTGGGCCCTTTAGCAAAGCCCTTAACCTTAATTGCTCTGTCATGGGTATGATGTTAATCTGCATCCAGCCTGGCATGTAGGCCCTCCAACCTGCAGGGAAAAAACTTGGATGTAGGTGGCAGAATTGGCACTCGAGCCACCATGAAAAAACCTCACACTGTTCCACTCCATCTGAACTAGTGTGGTGCTGAGGTGTCACCCGTTGCATAATCTGGGATCCTGTGTTGGTTTGTCGTGTGGTGGGTGCGCCAATGCACTTTATCAGTGCCTGCTCCTAACCTCCTCCTCCTCTTCCTCCTCCTCTCTATGATAGAAGTGGACTGGTGGCTGTGAGGCTAGGGATCTGAATCCTGTAAATGCCAAAAGGGACTCTGCTCTGTTGGGCACTTTAGCAAAGCCCTTAACTTTAATTGCTCTGTCATGGGTATGACAGTAATCTGCATTCAGCCTGGCATGTAGGCCCTCCAACCTGCAGGGAAAAAACTTGGGGGTTGCTGGCAGAATTGGCACTCGAGCCACCATGAAAAAACCTCACACTGTTCCACTCCATCTGAACTAGTGTGGTGCTGAGGTGTCACCCGTTGCATGGCTGCATTCGGGTCCTAATCTGGGATCCTGCGTTGGTTTGTCGTGTGGTGGCTGCGCCAATGCACTTTATCAGTGCCTGCTCCTAACCTCCTCTTCTTCCTCCTCCTCTCTATGATAGAAGTAGACTGGTGGTTTTGAGGCTAGGGATCTGAATCCTGTAAATGCCAAAAGGGACTCTGCTCGGTTGAGCACTTTAGCGAAGCCTTTAAACTTAATTGCTCTGTCCTGGGTATGATGTTAATCTGCATCCAGCCTGGCACGTAGGCCCTCCAACCTGCAGGGAAAAAACTTGGATGTAGGTGTCAGAATTGGCACTCGAGCCACCATGAAAAAACCTCACACTGTTCCACTCCATCTGAACTAGTGTGGTGCTGAGGTGTCACCCGTTGCATAATCTGGGATCCTGAGTTGGTTTGTCGTGTGGTGGGTGCGCCAATGCACTTTATCAGTGCCTGCTCCTAACCTCTCACTCTCTCTCTGTGAAACCATATTCCAACATACTGTACATAACTTAATTCAGCATCAAGGGGACTGATTACCATCGGGCACAAGGCAGGAGCAAGTCATGGACGGGATGCCAGTTCATTACAAGGCACACTGACTTACTACCCACACGGAGAAACCAGAGAATATATGGCACAAGACTTTCAGATGTGGAAGGGAAACGGGTGATTTCTAATGGAAGTAGAACGGTGGGAAATTCATTGACAAACAAAGGTGTCCGTTATTGGGCTTTAATCTTATTCAGCATCTGTGTCTCCATCTTTAAATTTTGCTGCTTGTTACTGTTATTATTCTTGAGGTTGTAACGTGATAGCAGTTACACACCAGATTAGCACAGTATCCTACTTTATTATGTTCTGCTTCTTCTGTTCTTTCTCTTCCTGCTACTTTAATGGTGATTATTATTATTATCGTCATCTTTGTGGTGAAGCCTCAGGGCCGGTTTATACTTCACGCTCAGAACACACGCATCATGGCTGCCACGCGTTCCCAGCATTCATTTGACGTGTCCTCTGAGCAAGTCCTCAGAAATTAATGTGACGCATGCATGAGTTGCAGTACCAGCAAAATATCGGGTGCGCTTAAGTCGTGACGTGACGTCAGTGTCTCTGATTACTTTCTACATGTGACAGAAGGCCGCTGTGAGGATCGATGTGTGCGCTTCAGTGTTTAATGAATGATTCGATGTGGTGAAGCAAATTGCTGACATACAAATGCATTCGTGGTGCTTTTATATTCAACAACAACAACATTTATTTCTATAGCACATTTTCATAGAAATAATGTAGCTCAAAGTTCTTTACATGATGAAGAAAAGAGAAATTAAAGACAAAGTAAGAATTAAAATTAGAGAACACTAATTAACATAGAATAAAAGTAAGGTCTGATGGCCAGGGAGGACAGAAAAAACAAAAAAAAAACCTCCAGACGGCTGGAGAGAAAAATAAAATCTGCAGGGGGTCCGAGGTCACGAGACCACTCAGTCCCCTCTAGGCATTCTACCTAACATAAATGAAACCATCTTCATTGTATTCAGGGTTCTCATGAAAGGACTTGATGATGACGGTCATGTGGACTTCTGGCTTTTAATCCAGCAATGTAGGACATCACGGTGCTTTGATCAGGTGGTCAGGGTGTAGGTCGCCACCACAGAAAACTGGGAAAAGAACAGAAGAGAAGGTAGGGGTTAGTACGTATTATGGAGCCACCATGAATAGTAATGATAATTAAT
This sequence comes from Polypterus senegalus, assembly GCF_016835505.1. Lineage (NCBI taxonomy): Eukaryota > Metazoa > Chordata > Cladistia > Polypteriformes > Polypteridae > Polypterus > Polypterus senegalus. Next base: position 314,348,301 of record NC_053155.1, on the reverse strand, counting down.
TGAATATGCAGAGAATCAGGATTTAAATTAAAATGAGAAAGCCATATTAAAGTAATGTGTTTTCAGCAGTTTTTTAAAGTGCTCCACCGTATCAGCCTGGCGAAATTCTATTGGCAGGCTATTCCAGATTTTAGGTGCATAACAACAGAAGGCCGCCCGCCTCACCACTTCTTTTAAGTTTTGTTCTTGGAATTCTAATCAGACCCTCATTTGAAGATCTAAGGTTACGATTTGGAATATAAGGTGTAAGACATTCTGATATATAAAATGGAGCGAGATTATTTATGGCTTTATAAACCACTAACAAAATACCCGCGCTTTGCAGTGGCGAAGTACTGCCTTAAAATTTTTATTAAGAAGAGAATTAAACCTTTTGAAACTGAGAGAAAATATCCCAATAATTATTTGTTAAGGATCTCTTTTTATACCACATTGTGAGTTCGGCCCTCTGGTTGTAATCTGACCAAGCTGTGCGCTGAGCTTACTCTTGAGCATGTAACGTACAGTCGGCCATGTGAACAGTAATCTTGTTTCAAATCTCACAGCTTGGATTGCTGCTGTCATAATCGGTTTGAGTTTCATGGTTTGTTTCAATGACGACAGTATTTGTAGGACGTGTTGAAGTGACATTTGACATCTGTCAAGCGTTGTAAGCACACAACCGGTTTCATCGATAACTTCACATCCAGCTTTTGAGAGTTGAAACATTCATAAACATCAAAGTGTCCACTACTGAAATCGTCACCTGTGAATCTAAGATGTCTAAGAGGCATTGGCAGTTATCAAAAGGTGTAAAATATTTGGCCATTTCGGTACACTTGAAAGTGACAACCGAACAATTCAGCGGCAGCCATCAACTCACATGCAGATCCACAGGTGAAGGTCTTAAGCATTTCACTCTTCTAGTGCTCCTGTGTAGTCTAATTATCTCCTGTACCGTCATCAGTCCACACCTTGAACCTGTCCAGTCATTCAATACATAAGACACAATGGATATCAAGAGTGAGCCTGATATGGCCGTGCAATATGTAACACAGAGAATGGAAAAGGTAGGTGCCATCTCCGGGCATGGAAACCACTCGGTAAGTGACAGTTCTTTGATCGATGGTGATCACCTCGATAGACATGTTAATGGGGGTACGGTTGGGATGATAAAAGAAATGGGTACCTGAACAATGTAAAGTAAGTCTAAAATACCTACACAATAACTATAATCGTAATAAATGAATAATAAAACAGCGGAGAAGCCGTGGATTAAATAAAAAGGCTCCAGTTATCAGCAGGGAGACGTGAATCCCGTGGCGAAGCAAGGAAGATAATGTAGAGACCGGAGCGACGGACGGCCTTATATAGGCAGGCAGCCAACAACGTGGAGGCGTTGGGATGGGGGACACAACGCCGCCTCACACGGTGACCGAGCTGCAGGCTATGGACGTATATATGTACGTAAGTAGGAATCAGTTAACGCTGGGAACCCGCGTACCAAATTTCTTGAAGATGGGCCCATAAGTAACAAAGACCGTTGGAAAGTTCAATATGACGGCCGACAGTGGTGTCATACCACCGAAATAAGTACGTACATCGGTTTCGGTTAGCGCAGGGAAGCCGCCTACCAAATTTCGTGAAGATGGGGCCATCAATAAGACAAATTGACATGACGGATGTTGTCGACCGTTATGACTGTTACATGTAGAATTTCGAAATGAAACCTGCTTAACTTTTGTAAGTAAGCTGTAAGGAATGAGCCTGCCAAATTTCAGCCTTCTACCTACACGGGAAGTTGGAGAATTAGTGATGAGTGAGTGAGTCAGTGAGGGCTTTGCCTTTTATTAGTATAGATAAGCAGTATTCTAAAGTCAATTCTGAATGGCACAGGTAACCAGTGTAGTGACGCTAAGACTGGTGTGATGTGCTCGGATTTTCTTTTCCTAGTTAGGATTCTTGCAGCTCCATTCTGCACTCGTTGTAATCAATTTATGTCTTTTTTGGGTGGTCCTGAGAGGAGTGCGTTACAGTAATCTAGACGACTGAAAACAAAAGCGTGAACTAATTTCTCGGCATCTTTCAATAATATAAGAGGTCTAACTTTTGCTATATTTCAAGTGTCACATATTCCCCAACGTAATGATGTGATTCATTTTAAAAGTCTCACATACCATCTTCTGTGCCGTCTTTTTATTTTTTGCATGTTCACAACAGCAACAGAATGTACAGTAGCTAATTTGATCCACAGAGAAAAAAATCGAGGACGCGGTGAACAGGTCTGTTTTCGTGATTAAAGTGGAAATGTTGGCTTTAATCTCGAAATCTCCACTTTAACCTCGTAGTTTATCATTGAAGTAGACCTTCGTAAACGTCATCTTAAAACCGACCCAGTCATTAATCGCTACACACTTCTGGGGCTTCGTCCTGACCTGACAGCAGCGGCAGGCAGTGATCGCCACACTGAACACGTTACATTTATGACGTTTCAACTTTCTGCACATTTAGAATCCTTAGATTTATACTTGATATCACTTTCATGATGAAATGCATTCAAGTATGTATGTTACATTTTACAGATGAGTCGTTAACTTCATTTAAATAATGAATGCTGTTAATAATTACACATGTGGGGGCGTCACGGTGGCAGGGCAGTAGCGCTGCTGACTAGCAGTATGGAGTCACGTCCCTGGTGTTCCCTGCCTGCAGTTTGCATGTTTTCCTGGTGGGTTTCCACAGTGGGCTCCGGATTCCTTCCAAAGAAATGGAGATTTGGCGACGTTAAAATGATGCCAGTGTGTAAGTTTGTGCTTGTGCTTGAGCTGCTGCCCCATCCAGGTATCGTTTCTGCCTCGCGCCCAATGCTAGCTGGAATGGGCTCATCCCTGGATTGATGGTTTTCCTCATTAAATATCATTTTCAGAGATACTGTGGCAAGGTGTCCTCAGAATTTAATGGACGTTTCAGGCAATTCACTACACAATGAAGCCAAACGTTTTCTCACCATCATATCTCTCACTGCCACCTGATGAAATCTTCCAGATTTATGTAAAGTATGCGTGCAAATATAAATTGTACAACACATGCGTAGCAGTGGTGACCACAGGCGGACACGTCGCAAGAAGTTTAAACCCGGCCTTAGTTGTTAGTATCATAAAAAAGATAAAGCCATCATGAGTGGTAGTTTGTGGCTCAAGGTGCTGTAAAATTGTGACATCATTCATACTCAGATGTGGCCTCCTACTTAAGTGAATTGCCAACTGGACTCACTGGACACTTCATATCTTCTTCTCATGTCCCACTCTGAGGATGGACAAGTTCTTTTCCTAGTCGGACTTCTAGTGCAACAACTCCTAGCAATAATTCTGAGATTCTTAATAAACACGGGCCCAAGTCAGGATCCTCCCAGCTGTAGCTGTAGAGAGAAAGGTGACTCAGGATGAACCATGCAAGTCCATTCTTCTCACTGCGACCACCATGTTTGATTCGGTTATTACAGCTGACACTGAAGGTTGGATTGTTTTTGTTGTTCGTTTGGCTCCAAACCATCTTCTGAGATTCCAGCTTAATTGGGCTGTGCAGTGCAGTTAGGTTTTTGTATTTGACACCAATGAGCCTATAATGAAGGTCGGCTCTCCATACCCACAAAGTAGGTGAGGGCAGGAGCAGAATGGAGAAACAAGCATTTGAGAAAAGGGCACACTGGGGCACTGGAGGGACTGACCAACATTGTGGGGAGTGTGGAGAAAAGAAAAGGCGCTATATAACTGATAAAGAAATACTACATGGAGGGACGGATGGATAAATAAACATGAAACACACTATACAGTGCTCAGCATAAATGAGTGTTACCCCCTGTCTCCCACCCACAGGGCTTGAAGGAAGGTAATTCCACACCAGACTAGGGGGTGGCGAGCTGCACTGATCCTTTCTCGTTTTCTACTGCAGACCCATTACGGAAAATTCTGCCTGGCCTCCATGATGTCACTTCCGGTCAGGAGCCCCATGAAGTCACTTCTGGTCCAGAAGATCCCCTATCTGGTTAGGAGCCCGATGATGTCACTTCCGGTTCCGGTGATAATTACCTCACTTCCTCTGCCTGGATGCTATAATGGAGGACTCCATGATGTCACTTCCGGTCGGGAGCATAAACATATATGGTACATGACACATTCACTGTGTTGCCCAGTCGACATGATACATCAGCGCATCCGCCATATTGCGAGTGGCAAAAGTGCCTTTTAAACTAACACAGGTAGATGTAGAAAGCAGGTTTTCTGATGAAAAAACATACAACAGATTTTGGTGAACTGTTTAAATGCAATTATTTATACCCATTTATACACTAATAATGGCAATTATTACATAATAATAATAAGAATTATTATTATTATTATTATTAAATAATTCCTCCCGTATAAGTAACATTTCTCAGACTGCCTCCTTCCATCTCCAGAACATTTCTAGACCTCGTCCTGTTCTTACACACCACAGTACTGAAGTATCAGTTAATGCCCGAGTCACCTCACGTATAGATTACTGTAATGCTATTCTATCTGGCATCCCATAAAAACGTATCCATCGCTTACAACTTCTTCAAAATTCTGCTGTCAGGATAATAACCTGCTGTTCTAAACCCACTGATCACATCACACCGATTCTCTCTCAACTTCACTGGCTCCCTGTTCACTACAGAATACAATACTAAACACCGCTCTGAACATTTAAGGCTCTCCACAACCTCACTGATCTCCTGCTGGCACTCCTCTCGCTCACTCAGGTCCTGTAATTTGAGAGTATTCAGTCTGGCAATATGGTGCCGCTAGTGTAGAAGACAGACACAACTAAACACATGAATATAAAATGATGGTTGTCAATTTCAAAATGTGTTTCCTCGATGTGCTCCTTGAGAAAAAACACTTCATGTGAACCAATCTCAGCCCGAACAACCAGATTGATCAAAGATACACTGACAGCTTGCCCTCATGTCGATTAAGATTTGTATTATCTATCTATCTATCTATCACATTAATTTTCTCTCTGTGTCTCTTTCTCTCTCTCCTTTCACATTCATTCTCATTCTCTCTCTCTCCTTTCACATTCATTCTCATTCTCTCTCTCTCCTTTCTAATTCATTCACATTCATTCTCTCTCTCCTTTCACATTCATTCTCTCTCTCTCCTTTCACATTCATTCTCTCTCTCTCTCCTTTCTAATTCATTCACATTCATTCTCTCCCTCTCCTTTCACATTCATTTTCTCTCACTCACTCTCTCCGTTCACATTCATTCTCTCTCTCTCTCTCTCTCTCTCCTTTCAAATTCATTCACATTCATTCTCTCCCTCTCCTTTCACATTCATTCTCATTCTCTCTCTCTCTCTCTCTCTCACTCTCTCTCGCTCTCCATTCACATTCATTCTTTCTCTCTCCTTTCTCATTCTCTCTCTCTCTCTCTCCGTTCACATTCATTCTCTCTCTCTCCTTTCGCATTCATTTTCTCTCTCTCTCTCCTTTCACATTCATTTTCATTTTCTCTCACTCTCTCTCTCCTTTCACATTCATTCTCATTCTCTCTCTCTCTTTCTCTCTCCATTCACATTCATTCTTTCTCTCTCCTTTCTCATTCTCTCTCTCTCTCTCTCCTTTCACATTCATTTTCTCTCTCTCTCTTTTTTCACAATCATTTTCTCTCTACGTGATATATCACCTTTTCTCACCTGCTTGTGCTAATCAACATAATCAACGTCAGAAAGATAAATGCATACATTTAAAAGGCGCTATATAATACAATGGCTTTAGCTCAGCTACTAAAGTCAAGTAATATGTCATCCAGTATACTCACGTGAAATGTTGACTGTTGGGCCTTCCTCAGTCCACGCGGGTCTCTCTGCTCGGTGTTAATTCCTGCCTTTAGTCAAATGCCTCTTAAATAAGCTCCTGGCCCCAACCCCCCAATGACCCCATATTGAAAATAATAGCTCAATAGATGGATGGCTGGATTTAGAATGGAGGTGGAGCGACATGTTAATACAATAATTTGGCTCGTATTAATACTTCAGCTTTACATTGATGAGTAAACTACACCTCGATGGTAGCACACCGTCTTTGTTAGCAAAGAGGCACTGACCCCCATGTTTACACCTCTGTGGCTGAGGCATTGTTCTTTAAATAAAGGCGACTCACTCCTCGAGGGCTTGTTTGGGTTATTCAAAGGTGCCCAGACAAAAGATGCTGAACAGAAGCCGAAAGCAGAAAAGGAGCGAGGAAGGCGCTTAATCCAGGTGTACAAAAGGTTCTGGACTTGTCAGATCAGCGACTCAAGTTTGTGTGTGATTTATACCTCGGGGTCCTTTGTCAAAGCTTACCTGCAAGCAGAGGGGCAGCACACATTAAACAGGAGAATACAGACAGAGAATTGATGAGCCGTAGTCGGTCAATTGGAGATGAGGAGTAGCGCAGAATATTGGGGGTCTGGGAAGTTTAGCTGTGGGATCCTAAATCTGATAAACTTTGTGTCCCGGGGGCTTTAAATCAAAGAATAAAAATAATAATAGTAACAATAATAAATAGATCTTTATAAATGTGTGTGTGTGTATATGTGTATAAGCATCCATCCATCCATTTTCCAACCCGTTGAATCCGAACACAGGGTCACGGGGGTCTAAGCATAATTGTATATTAACATATAAGTTCCCACCAGCAATAGTTAGACAATGAAAGACACTCTATGACACATATTGGAAGGTTCTATGAATATATAGATATGAAATGTTTCTTCTCAGCATATGAAAGGTGCTCTGTTACAGACACAGTTAGGTCCAGAAGTATTTGGCCAGTGACTAAACCTTCCTAATTTTGGCTCTGTACGGTCACCACAATGGATTTGAAATAAAGCAATCATTACCGTAGATCCCGGAATATAGGCCGACCCGGTATTTTAGCCGAACCCCTTCTCTACCTACTAAATTACATGTATTTGCCGATGACTGGTATTTAAGCCGACCCCATTCTCCAAGCAAAATTTTCTAAATTTCCTTAAAAGTTTCTCTTCGGGTATATTTATAATGTTTATCGTCGAAAATTTGAGACTGCCGGCATTTTTGATATATAATATAATGTACATAATTTACCAAAACACCAATCATTTTTCTAATGTACTAACCAAAAAGTTATAAAAAGTGCCAAGCCTACTTCGATTAAGCTAGGAGCATGGCGGCACGCATGGTCGTAGCGGCTCAGGGCTCTCCTGTTCAGTGCACTAGTGATGGGTCGTTCTTGAACAATTTGTTCATTTTGAACGAATCTTTAATGTGACTCGGGAAGAACGAGTCGTCTCGTGAGTGATTCGTTCAGTCGCGCATGCGCATTTGCGCAACTTCCTATAGTTTCTGTATTGGAATCGATTCACCTGTTTCGAGTCTTCGGGTTTTTCGAGTCGTTCGTTTATGGCGTTATTTCAGTGCCACTATTCTGAGCACACGTAAAAAAATATTGCAAGTGCAAGTGTTGCATTTTGAGGAGAAATTTATTTTGAGCGCATAAAAGCTGAATTTGAGTGAACAAAATTCATTGCTGCGTGCAAAAAATGTATTTCAGTGTTTGCACTTATCCATATACACACACACACACAATAGCACCCCCTCTCGCTCAGTTTTTTCATTTGCGCTTGCTCGCAATGTGTTGCTTGCGCTCACAACATTCTCTGCTGCAAGCGCTCAACTCTCTGTACACCGTTATAAATGTGCTACAAAACCAACCAATCACAGACTTGGTTTCAAAAATTCTGATTGGCTCTTACGGTCTCCAATCAGCTCGCTAGCTGCTGCATTCCGGAAACAGTCCGAAATGTAGCTAAATCCAGCTAAACTCAATTAAACCCCAATTTGGATAATATCTTTAATTATTTTATTTTAAAATATATTATTTGTTAAGACTATCGTTGGTGTAGTACTCTCCCAGTCAATGCCTGGATCCTGAAGCTCCTTCAAATCCACAAACATATATAATAGTCATTATTCCAGAATAGGTACTTTTGGGAGTAATGTTATTTTGTGTAAGCGTTTTTTCCAATAAATACAACAATTTAAAAAGAATGTCTTTGTTTTCATGTTCTTCTTACTGTGATTTACATTAGTGGTAATTGATAGGCAAGAATGTATAAAATCACCAGAAGCATCTCGCAGATGTGCCACAATGAATGCAGCAGCTAGCGAGCTGATTGGAGACCGTAAGAGCCAATCAGAATTTTTGAAACCAAGTCTGTGATTGGTTGGTTTTGTGGCACACTTATAACGGTGTACAGAGAGTTGAGCGCTTGCAGCAGAGAATGTTGTGAGCGCAAGCAACACATTGCGAGCAAGCGCAAATGAAAAAACTGAGCGAGAGGGGTGCTATTGTGTGTGTGTATATGGATAAGTGCAAACACTGAAATACATTTTTTGCACGCAGCAATGAATTTTGTTCACTCAAATTCAGCTTTTGTACGCTCAAAATAAATTTCTCCTCAAAATGCAACACTTGCACTTGCAATATTTTTTTACGTGTGCTCAGAATAGTGGCACTGAAATAACGCCATATTCGTTCATCACGTGACAGCCCCTTAAGCTTAACCAACTCAGTCTGAGCCGGACAGAGAATTGATTAGTTCATCTCTCGAGTCTTCTGGTTTGAGTCGTTCGTTCATCACGTGACAGCCCCATAAGCTTAACCTAGTATGCAGTCTGAGCCGGAAAGAGAATTGAATGAAATGACTCGAAAAATGATTCGTTCATTTTGCTGAACGAGACTCAAAGGTCCGAGTCGGTAAAATGATCCGAACTTCCCATCACTACAGTGCACTTTTTTGTTGTTTTTGTACTTTTTTTTTTGTCCTTTTTTGTGCACGATTGGTTCGGCGAACATCCGCTACACCATTCAGAACCTTCTAGACATCGGTGTCCAGAGCCAGACATCTGTTTCGAGTGTTTTTCATCACACGCACAACATCTCAGACAACATAGCGAGACCAGCGGGCTCTCCGTGGATTGTTGTAGGGTCTAGGAGACGACACAGACGGAGGAGGGAAAGAAAGCAGAAGCGGGGCCGCAGATCCGGCGTTATGCTAAAGCTAAAAAACAACCATACAAGCCCTATACAGAACTTTATTCTGCATTGAAGGAGCTGCTTTTAATCTCATTGTAGATGCGTATAGTGACAATAAAAGGCATTCTATTCTAGAAACAACAATTTCATACTGTACTCACCATTTAATTTGACATCTTTGGGCTGCAGTAAGGGAGGAGATATTTCAACACAATGTCCATCTTCATTTCGATTGCGATCGCTTACTTTTACCTTCTCTTCCTTCCTTAGCAATTATGTGTCTTGATTGCATGGTCTTAATGAATTATATATATAGGTAAATTACTGCAATGACGGAAATTACATCCACAAACACATGTATCTGGGCTCCGACTGACGCTACTAACGCTCTCGGTTGTTTGTTTACAATCGCTAAGCGATACACGTGACCGCATCCGTTTCGTAACGCAAGATGTCGATCGTAAATCAAAACAAAAAAATTCATTTTAAACTTCCTGATAATTTATTATAAATTTTATTATACTATCAAGCGGGGTCATTTTTGCTAAATCGCTTGTAATTCGACCTCTCCAAATTAGAATCATTGCTGTTATTGAACTATCTGGAGTATAAACACATGTTTGGTCTCTTTGTAAAGGTAACATTCTCTAGTTTCACCCTTAGTAGTCAGAATCACTGTAGGTGTGACTGATCAAAAGTTATGCACATTAGAACTCACAAAAAAAACAATTTTTTTGTTCTCGCCTAAGTTTTTTTATGAAAATAAAGGAAAATAAAGCTGCAGTAGGTAGGTGGGGACAGAAACACACTATGTACCAACAGAATAACTTGTTGACTACTCACATTTCAAATTTGAAAAGAATACCTGTCAAAATGACATTTGTACACCAGTTTTTATGTGGGCATGTCCAGGTGCTTTTTAGAGGGACCATTATCCACATTTTGGACCGTATGGAAAAAGTGTAATAACTTTTGAATGCTTCAACCCACAGATATCAATGAGGGCTCTACTGAAAGCTTACACCTAAAGGAATCTATATCTACACACAGTGTCACTCTATTAGTTATAAAAATAATAAAACAATAAAAAATACACATTTCTATGTAAAAATAGTCAATACAAGTCTTATGGGCCAAAAATATATATATATATTTTTATTTTTTACTTTTTTTATAAAATGCACACAAACTATATACATTTCTTTTACAAACTGTTACAACACAGCTCAGCGTTTTTCCATGTGCCACTTGATGGCAGCAATCACTAGCAAGCAGAAAGCACAAGGGCGTGGCACATGTCGCTCTCTGCCATTAGACGTCTCCTGGGCCGGTTGAATACTTTCACGCTGCGTACATGCATCTATTATTTAATCGAGCGTTATTTATGTTTATCTACTTTATTCATATTTAAAATGCGAAAAACTTGGCGAAATCACAAAAACAACCACGCACCAACTCTGCAGACTGGCACAAATGCCACCTTCACGCAGCTCCGATCGTTTTGTTTACAAGTTAGTATGGCAAGTTACATATCAAAATGCTCGGCTGCTCATTGGCTGTAAGTTTTGAGTGTCAGTCACAGTGTCCAATCAAACTGGTAGATTCTACCAGGGTTTGGAGTTGTACATCATCGTTCAGCTGTCTGTGACACTCGTTGGCTATACGAGGTGCCAGTCAACCCCAGACCCGTCGTAATTGGCCAACTTAGGTGTCGATCAGAAGCTAACACTTCCGTGTTTCATGCGGTAGCATGGTTATCGCCGACAGAAACAAATTACGTCTGATATGATCAATAGAAATGGAAAAAAATTACGTAGGTGGTCTCAAGTTATGAAACGTTTTCTGGAGTTTTTGTCCCTTTGAGGATATATCGTGTGTTTTGGACCTAAATCATTTTACTGGATTATATTCGCTGGAGCCTTACGGACACAATGGGATCAATACTGCTCGGAAATATTGATGTTTGACTTGCAGGGGGTCTTCAAAGGTAGGGAAAGTCAACTCTTAAAAGTATGTACTTCTCTGTAAAAAAGGCTTTAGTGTCAGTGCTGTGGTTGTTGTGTGTCAAAATGGTTTATATCATCGGTAAGACGAGACTTTGAAGTTTCATTTGATGGGTAGGGTGTCGAGATGCATGGCAGATGGGCATGCACACATTACTGTAACGTTTTTAAAACGCTGTTATGACCCGGGACCGGTACGTGTGCGCGTTAAGAGGTTAGGAAAATCAACAACTAAAACACTTTTGTGAATAAATTCTTTATTTAATTTAAAGTACCGGCATGCAAAGTTACTTCTTCCCCTGAAAGATGGCTCTGTGGTTTCATCATTATTTACTTCCGTATTCATTGGCAAAACCGGCATTGCGCTGGAAATCTTGAATCTGAAACGATACTCGTTGTATAAACCGACCCCCAAACTCCAAGCCAAAAATCTAGGACGAAATTCTCGGCTTATATAACGGGATCTACGTATGTGATGGAAGTGTAAGATTTTCAGCTTTAATTTAAGAGGTTTACCAAAAGTATTGTATGTGCCATTGAGAATTGACAGCCATTTTACTTCATTGCAAACCGGACCCCCACATTTTACGGGGTTCAAAAGTTTTTGGATATTTGAATAGCAAGCTGCTCCAAAGCCAGGTCTGAACAGGTCCCTGGTTATTTCTTAACTATTAAGCTGATAGAAAGTCTGGAGTTGAGTCTAAGTGTGGTAGTTTCATTTTGGAAGCTGTCACTGTGAACTCTCAAAATGAGGTCCAATGAGCCGTCCATGAAAGAAGAAACAGGCTGAGAAAACAAAGCAAACCCATCAGAGAGAGAGAACAGAAACACCAGGAGTGGTCAAGTCAACCGTCTGGTCGATTCTTAAAGTGAAGGAACTGTGGTAATGTGCCTCACTGGCATTACCAGCAACTAAATAAAATTAGTTTAGTGTCCTCTGCAGGGTTATGAGACAGGCATTTGTTTGGAAATAAAAGGGGGAAAAAAAGTATAAAGAAAGGAAACTTGCCTTTTTTTTATTGTAGATAATGCAGAGAGACGTCTTTACTGATGAAATGAGTGCCTGTTGGGGAGCGTCGTGGAGGGGCGACCCTGCAAATGACCGGCCGGGATGGCATTGTCTGTCTTTCACTCGTGCGCGTGCCTCTCACGACCCAATCATTCCAGCAGAGTGAGAAAATGCCAAGCGCCTTAGAATTTGTTTACCGCGGTTTAGAAAAGGGATCCGGTATTTTGCAGTTGTCTGGATTGTAGCTCAGGGAAGGAAAAAAAAAAAATGAAAAGTGCTTCCTTTCACTTAAGGCAGAAGAGGAGTCCGCGTCTCAAAGGCCGGCTCTAATACACGCGCGCGCGTTCTGGCTGCTCGAACTTTTATAGTAATTGTGTGGGACAGAACATAGACATATATAGGTACACACCGCATTCACTGCGTTGCCCAGTCGACACGATACGTCAGCGTACCCGCCACATTGGCGAGTGGCAAAAGTGCCATTTAAACTAGTACAGGTAGACAAGGAAACCGGGTTTTCTGATGAAGAAACGATAACGTTTAAAACAGTAACGTTGACATAGAACGGATTTTGGCAAATCATTTAAATGCAATTATTTATATCCATTTATACACTAATAATGGCAATTATTAAATAATAATTATTATTATTAAATAATTCCTCCCAAATAAGTAACATTTCTCGGACTGCCTTTAATCTCCAAAACATTTCTAAACCTCGTCCTGTTCTTACACACCACAGTACTGAAGTATCGGTTAATGCCCGAGTCACCTCACGTATAGATTACTGTAATGCTATTCTATCTGTCATCCCATAAAAACGTATCCATCACCTACAACTTCTTCAAAATTCTGCTGTCAGGATAATAACCTGCTGTTCTAAATCCACTGATCACATCACACCGATTCTCTCTCAACTTCACTGGCTCCCTGTTTACTACTGAATACGATACTAAACACCACTCTGAACATTTAAGGCTCTCCACAACCTCACTGATCTCCTCCAGACTGGCACTCCTCTCGCTCACTCAGATCCTGTAATTTGAGAGTATTCAGTCTGGCAATATGGTGCCGCCTTAGTTTGTAGAAGACGTTAGGGACTTTCAAAACTCAACTTGATGTTTTCTTGAAGAAAACAAGTGGATAGGACTGGCGAGCTTTGTTGGGCTGAATGGCCTGTTCTCGTCTAGATTGTTCTAAAGACAGACACAACTAAACACATGAATATAAGATGATGGTTGTCAATTTCAAACTGTGTTTCCTTGATGTGCTCCTTCATGTGAACCAATCTCAGCCCGAACAAACTGATTGATGAAAGATACACTGACAGTTTGCCCTCATGTCGACTGTCAGATAACACGCTCAGCTACTTTGCCCACCTTGACTGGACCCTCAGAAGGAATCATCAGACCTCCTTTGTTTTTTTAATGTGACAGAGTGGTAGCTTTGATCATATGATGCCGGTACAGCATCTGTTACCAAACTAGCACGGCACGCGTCACAGGACAGCTTTCTCAAAATCCCGTCTAAGGGCTACCTGACCTCCCACTGCTTCCTGAGGTGGATTTCTTTGGGAAACCTTCAAAGTTTGAGAAATTTTAACAGCTAACAACAATCGACACAGTTAGTGACTAAATACGTTTAACCAAAAACGTTGTTTGGAGGCTCACTTGAGCACATAAATGCATAGCTCTGCTAGCTTAGCCTGGCGTAGCTAAAGTTAGGATTATAAAACGGAATTTTCTAATTCCCAAATATAACCAAAACAATTGTTCAGCCTTACCTATGAAATGTAATCCCCCGGGATCTGGTTTGGAGCGTACAGCGGTTTGCACAATCCCAAGCAGCACATGTGTGAGGCATCTTTATCCATTACTTCACTCCACAGCAGTGCCACTCGCAATATGGCGGTGACGTTGACGTACGGCGCTGCTGGTTAGGCGGCGTCTAGTAATTCTATGTCTATGAGACAGAAGACACCACCTTTCGTAGGCGCGTTCACGTCATCGCGTGCCCGCTGGGAGATGACGTATAGCAGTTTAATTGGTCGGTGTAGGGACGCCGAATACAAAAGGGAATCACGGCCTCTGGAAGGGGGTCTTCTGGCTAGATCTTGCTCACAGAAAGGTGCTTGGTAGAACTCCGCTTTGACTTTACCAAGCACTATGGCTTGTGCCTTGATTATTGTAAATATTGTTTTCTTGTATACAGTATATGTTTTGATAAATACCTCTGAATTAACTTTGGTGGAGGTATTTATTGGGTTGTGGTTATTGGTGCACTGTTTATTTTTGTATATACACTTTTTCTGTATTTTGAATATTGTTGTTTTTGGTGAATCCTGTACTATACACTGTTTGAAGGAGCAGCTTCCTGACTTTGGAGCACTGTGGAGGTAGACAGCTTCATATTGGTTTGTGTATATATGGGTTTCACTAGTTTGTGTGCATCATTCTTTTTCATTTGGGACTTTCAGTCAGCACTATAAATACTGTGTATATATAGTCACTATTTTTGGGCTTCATTTCATTACTGTTTTTGTGTGTCCTTTGCGGTATTGGACTGTGTATTGATATATAAATTCCACAGGACATTATTTTTGTGTTCTTTAAGTGTACCTGTAAATAAAACCTCACTTTATTTTTCAAAAAACCCAACCCTTTTTGTGCCCGTCTCTCCCTGTCTTACACCATCACCCTGGTCACACTCGGCCCCACATACTAGACACCTAGAGTGTAGGCTGGTGATCCTAATTTCCACTACACGGGGTGTCACAGGAACACACTGGTGAGCTGAGCAACACCAGAAGGTCTGGACAACCACAGAAGATGACTGTGCTGGATGATTGCAGAATTCTGTCCTTGGTGAAGAAGAACCCCTTCGCGACATTTAGCCAAACCAAGACCTCTTTCTGAGATGTAGACCAATCATTGGCAAAGTCTACAATCAAGAGAAGATTTCATGAAAGTAAAGACAGAGGGTCTACCACACAAGTGGTACAGAAAGGTGGTACAGCACAGAAAGGGCAGATTTGACTTTGATAGAAAACATTTTTTAAAAGACTGTCCAGTTCTGGAACAATCTTTGAACAAAGGAAACTAAGATCAAAATATACCAGAATGATGAATAGAGAAGAGAATGGAGAAGAAAAGGAACGGCTCATAATCTGATGAATAGCACAACATCGTGTTATGGCCTGATCACGCATGGCTGCAAAAGAAGTCAGTCACTGGCGTTTATTGAGGATATGACTGCTGGTAGAAATAGAAAAACTGGGAGAAAAACTATGTGACTCTTCAATTCCACCTGGGGGGGTAAAAGCTAACATTATTCAAAGTTTTATTACTCTTTAATTTAATATTATCTATCTATCTATCTATCTATCTATCTATATAGTGCCCTTCACTCTATCTATCTATCTATCTATCTATCTATCTATCTATCTATCTATCTATCTATCTATTATATAGTGCCCTTCACTCACTCTATCTATCTATCTATCTATCTATCTATCTATCTATCTATCTATCTATCTATCTATTATATAGTGCCCTTCGCTCTATCTATCTATCTATCTATCTATCTATCTATCTATCTATCTATCTATCTATCTATTATATAGTGCCCTTCACTCTATCTATCTATCTATCTATCTATCTATCTATCTATCTATCTATCTATCTATCTATCTATATAGTGCCCTTCACTCTATCTATCTATCTATCTATCTATCTATCTATCTATCTATCTATCTATGTATCTATCTATCTATCTATCTATATAGTGCCCTTCACTCTATCTATCTATCTATCTATCTATCTATCTATCTATCTATCTATCTATCTATCTATCTATCTATCTATCTATCTAAAGCCAGTATACAATTAGCCAGAGATGAAAGTCACAATGTAATAGATAACAGTATATTAATACAAAAGTCAGTGTGTGATAATAGTAATAAATCGTTTAATTGATAAATAATGAATTGTCTTATGGACTACAGTATACACTGGGCTACAAAAAAATATTTTTTGTTTGCTTCTGGGAGCTTCAGAGGAGCTCTCTATTAAGTTTTATAAACTGATTTCATATATGCAACTGGAATTAAGCCAGCACATCGGGTTTTTGAGATACACATCAATGATGTTTTGACACAGTTGAATATCAGCATAACTTTGTTTTGTTGAGTTTATTCTGAAAACAAACCAGAGGATGATACCAGAGACACGTTAAGTATATTTATGTCAGTGTACCTCAATATAAAAGTGAGATCAGCGTGCCCAGAAATGTTGGAGGTCCTCTCTTTTGTGCTTGTAGTGCACATCTGCCTCTCTTTGCAAGAACCAACAGTAGTCATCCATCATGCTCGGAGTGAAATTTTCCCCGATATCGGTTTTCCATCACCTTTGTATCTTGATGAAATCTTTCCCCATGCTCGTCTCTGACATCGCTTAGATTTGGTGGAAAAAAGTCCATAAGCTGATATGATTTCAGCATTATTGTCCGCTCTGTGACTGTCTAGAAAATTCTGGAAAACCTGCACGAATGCTTTCCATGCTGCTGATTCAGTGGGCTTCAGTTTCCTTTTGAACTCATCGTCAAGCTTCAGTTCACGGATTTCAGGGCCAACAAAAACACCTTCCTTCATTTTGGCTTCACTTTTCTCGAGACCAAACATTTCTTAAATGCATCGCCGTTTCTGTCCATCGCCTTGACAGAATTTTCAAAGTAACGGTGAATCTAATGAACAAAATGTCCTGTAATGCAATGCTATGTTTAACAGTAAAACCTCGACCTACTGCACCATTATGTCTGAGTTGTGTCATTATGCTTTAGAGTCATATAAGACTTGGTGATCAGTAACAAATATCTGCTAAATTTCTGCTAAAAGAAAATTAATAATTTTTAAATAAAATGAATAATTACAAGGCAATAATACTGCGGTGGGCTGGCACCTTCCCCGGGGTTGGTTTCCTGCCTGGTGCCCTGTGTTGGCTGGGATTGGCTCCTGTAGACCCCCGTGACCCTGTAGTTAGGATATAGCGGGATGGATAATGGATGGATGGATGGATGGATGGATGGATGAATGGATGGATGGAAGGTAATAATAATAATAACACGTTTTATTTATGTATCGCCGTTAACCCAGCCGAAGGGGATGCACAAATTAGTGTGTTTCTTCATGCTGGTCCCAAGCTCGGATAAATGGGAAGGGTTACGTCAGGAAGGGCATCCGGTGTAAAATTTTTCTAAATCAATATGCGGACTACAATGCAAATTTCCATAGCGGATCTGTCGAGCCCCGCGTTAACAACGACCGCCACAAGTACTGTTAGCCAACAAGGTGCTTGCAGATATTGGGCTACGTGTGAGAAGGCAGGAGGAGAGGAGGAAAGTAAAGAGAGTGAAACTGAGGGGAGGAACTTTGAATGTTGGCAGTATGACTGGTAAGGCGAGAGAGTTAGCAGATATGATGGAGAGAAGGAAGGTTGACATATTGTGTGTGAAGAGACTAAATGGAAGGGGAGCAAGGCCTGGTGGATCAGAGGAGGATTCAAATTGTTCTATCATTGTGTGGATGGGAGGAGAAATGGAGTAGGAGTTACTCTGAAGGAACAGCATGTCAAGAGGTGAAAAGAGTGTCAGACAGAGTGAGGATTATGAAGCTGGAAACTGAAGATGTGATGAGGAATGTTGTTAGTGCATATGCACTGTAAGTTGGGTGTGCGATGGGTGAGAAAGAAGATTTTTGGAGTGAGCTGGATGAAGCGATGAACAGTGTAGCCAAGAGACAGAGAGTGGTGATTGGAGAGGACTTCAATGGGCATGTTGGTGAAAGGAACAGTGGAGACAAGGAGGTGATGGGTAGGTATGTTGACAAGGAGAGGAATGAAGAAGGTCAGAGGATAGTGGATTTTGCCAAAAGGATGGAGATGGCTGTGGTGAATACGTATTTTAAGAAGAGGCAGGAACACAGGGTGACGTACAAGAGTGGAGGAAGATGCACACAGGTAGATGACATCCTATGTAGAAGAGTCGATCTGAAGGAGATTAAAGACTGCAAAGTGGTGGCAGGGGAAAGTGTAGTTAAGCAGCATAGGATGGTGGTCTGTAGGATGATGTTGGAGATCAAGAAGAAGAAGAGAGTGAGGGCAGAGCCAAGGATCAAATGGTGGAAGTGGAAAAAGGAAGATTGCAAGGTTGAGTTTAGGGAGAAGGTGAGACTGGCACTGGGTGGCAGTGAAGAATTACCAGACAGAAGGGAAACTACAGCAGATGTAGTAAGGGTGACAGCAAGAAGGGTGCTTGGTGTGACATCTGGAAAGAGGAAGGAGGAAAAGGAAACCTGGTGGTGGAATGAGGAAATACAGGAGAGTATAGAGATGAAGAAGAAGGAGATAAGGAGTAAGGTGAAGAGAGAGGTGGCGAAGGCTAAAGAAAAGGCATATGATGAGTTGTATGAGAGGCTGGACACTAAGGAGGGAGAAAAGGACAGGTGGGCTAGACAGAGAGGGACCGAGCTGGGAAAGATGGGCAGCAGGTTAGGGTGATAAAGGATAAAGATGGAAACGTACTCACAAGCGAGGATAGTGTGATGAGCAGATGGAAAGAGTACTTTGAGAGGCTGATGAATGAAGAGAACGAGAGAGAGAAAAGGTTGGATGATGTGGAGATAGTGAATCAGGAAGTGCAATGGATTAGCAAGGAGGAAGTAAGGACAGCGATGAAGATGATAAAAAATGGAAAGACCGTTGGTCCAGATGACATACCTGTGGAAGCATGGAGGTGTCTAGGAGAGATGGCAGTGGAGTTTCTAACCAGATTGTTTAATGGAATCTTGGAAAGTGAGAGGATGCCTAAGGAGTGGAGAAGAAGTGTACTGGTGCCGATATTTAAGAATAAGGGGGATGTTCAGAGCTGCAGTAACTACAGGGGAGTAAAATTAATGAGCCACAGCATGAAGTTATGGGATAGAGTAGTGGAAGCTCAGATAAGAAGTGAGGTGATGATTAGTGAGCAGCAGGATGGTTTCATGCCAAGAAAGAGCACCGCAGATGTGATGTTTGCTCTGAGGATGTTGATGGGGAAGTTTAGAGAAGACCAGAAGGAGTTGCATTGAATCTTTGTTGACCTGAAGAAAGCATATGACAGGGTGACTGAGAGGAGTTGTGGTATTGTATAAGGAAGTCAGGAGTGGCAGAGAAGTACGTAAGAGTTGTACAGGATATGTATGAGGGAAGTGTGACCGTGGTGAGGTCTGCGGTGGGAGTGACGAAGGTGGGATTACATTAGGGATCGGCTCTGAAGCCTTTCTTATTTGCAATGGTGATGGACAGGCTGACAGACGAGATTAGACAGGAGTCCCTGTGGACTGTGGTGTTTGCTGATGATATTGTGATCTGTAGTGATAGTAGGGAGCAGGTGGAGGAGACCCTGGAGAGGTGGAGAGGAATGAAGGTCAGAAGGAACAAGACAGAATACGTGTGTGTAAATGAGAGGGAGGTCATTGGAATGGTGAGGATGAGGGAATAGAGTTGTTGAAGGTGGATGAGTTTAAATACTTGGGATCAACAGTAAAGAGTAATGGTGATTGTGGAAGAAAAGTGAAGAAGAGAGTGCAGGCAGAGTGGAGTGGGTGGAGAAGAGTGTCAGGAGTGATTTGTGACAGATGGGTATCAGCAAGAGTGAAAGTGAAGGTCTACATGACGGTAGTGAGACCAGCTATGTTATATGGGCTGGAGACGGTAGCACAGGAGACAGAGCTGGAGGTGGCAGAGTTAAAGATGCTAAGATTTGCATTGGGTGTGACGAGGATGAACAGGATTAGAAATGAGGACATTAGAGGGTCAGCTCAAGCTGGACGGTTGGAAGACAAAGTCAGAGAGGCGAGATGGTGTTGGTTTGGACATGTGCAGAGGAGAGATGCTGGGTATATTGGGAGAAGGATGCTTAGGAGAGAGCTGCCAGGTAAGAGGAACAGATGAAGGCCTAAGAGAAGGTTTATGGATGTGATGAGAGAGGACATGAAGGTGATGGGTGTGACAGAGCAAGATGACGAGGACAGGAAGATATGGAAGAAGATGATCTGCTGTGGCAACCCCTAATGGGAGCAGCCGAAAGAAGAAGAAGCTTTGTGTAGCGCCTTTCATACACTCCAATGACACTTGACAATTCAATACACACATTAACAAGACAGTAGAAATTACATACAAGAAAATAAATAATAATTATTGAAAAGATGTGTTTTTAACAGAAGTTTGAAATTAATAATAGATGTTTCCTCGCAAAGGCTGAGATGGAGAGAATTCCAAATTTTAGGGGCCATCACTCTGAAAGCTTTGCCACCCACAGTTACTAACCTGTATTTAGGCACAGTGAGTAAGTTAGGGTCCGATAATCATAATGTATGGGCAGAAGTGTAAGGAAACAGCAGCTCAGACAGATAATGAGAGGCTAAACCATGAGGGGCTTTAAAGGTGAGAAGAATAATTTGATATTTGGTTCTTGAAGAAACTGGTAACCAATGCCAATCATAGAGGACAGGAGTGATGGGAGCAGATTTTTTAGTGTGTGTAAGTAAACAAGCAGCAGAATTCTGAACATATTGTAATCTGTTGATATATTTCATCAGGAGGCCATACAGTAAAACAAAGCATTGCAATAGTCCAGACGAGTAGTGATGAAAGCGTGAATGAGTGTTTAGGTGTCGTTCACACTGAGGAAAGAATGCAGCTGAGCAATGTTACAGAAATGAATAAACTCTCTCTGTACTATTGAGCTAATGTGTGGTTGAAAAAAAAGAAGCTGATCGAAGATGGCACCCAAACTGATGCTGAGGGTTCAACCAGGATCCCATCAACGTCAGTTTTCAGCCCACGAAGGGTAGAGAGGACAGATTTGGTACCAACTAATAAGATTTCTGTTTTATCAGGATTGTGTCGTAAAAAATGATCTGTCATCCAATGATTGATTTCCCGAATACAGTCAGTCAGCGCAACAGGTGAAGATGTTGCAGTTGCATCAACACTTACATAAAGTTGTGTGTCATCGGCATAGCAGTGGAAGTTTAGACCATACTGACGATTAATCTCACCTAATGGGAGCATATACAGTCAAAGTAAAAAGTATGTGAACCCCTAGGAATTCTCTCTGTTTCTGTCTAATTCCCATATAAAACCTGGTCGTATCTTCATGTCAGTCCCAATAATGAACAAACACCGCCTCCTAGAACTAAAGATACACAGATTTTCAGAGAGTTTTTGACTATATTGAATAAATCATTGAAACTGTGAAACTGAAGGTTGGTAAAGTAAGTGAACCCTAAGCTAATGACTTCTTAAAAAGCTCATTGCAGTCTGAATTTCGCACAACTGAAGTCCATTTAATGAGACAAGTTCAGAGGTGAGGCCCAGAATGACTTTGATTGATATAAAACACGATAAAGTTTGAGTTTGAGCTTTTGACAAGAAGGATATCCAGATGGGAATCATGCCTCACACTAAAGAGCTGTCTGAAGAGCTACGATGGAGAACTGTTACATAATCTACATAAGGCTAGAAAGGGTTACAAAGTCATCTCAAAGATCTGAGATATTCCTCAGTCTACCGTTAGGCGGGTTGTCTATAAATGGAGACAGTTTGGTATTGTGGCTACCAAGCCAAGATGACCCCAACAATGCAAAGTCAGCAATGAAGTAAAGAAGAAACCAAGAGTGACAGCAAAGGACTTGAAGAAGTCATTAGAAGTGGCTAACATCTCTGTTCTTGAGTCAATTATATGCAAAACATTGAACAAGAAAGGAGTCCATGGCAGGACACCAAGAAGGAAGCCACTGCTATCAAAACAGAAAATTGCTGATCGAGCACTTGGACACTCCACAACGGGACTGGGAAAATGTTCTGTGGAGTGATGAAACCAAAATTGAACTATTTGGAGGAACAAGCAGAACTTCATTAGACGTAATAAGGGCACCGCATATCAACATCAAAATGTCATCACTACAGTAAAGTATGGAGAAGGAGGGAACATCAGGATTTGGGCCTGCTCTGGTGCATCAGGGCCTGAACAGCTTGCCATCATTGACGGGAAAATAAATTCACGAGTTTATCAATAAATTCTCCAAGATGATGTGAGGGCGTCTGTCTGTCAACTTAAGCTCAGAAGAGGCCGGGTGATGCAACAGGACAACGAGCCAAACATCGCAGCAAATCCACAGCACGATGGCTTCAGAAGAACAAACTCGGCCTGTTGGAGCGGCCCAGTCAGAGCTCAGATCTCAATCCTATTGAATGACTTGAAGAGAGAGAGCCACACATAGAGAAGACCACCAAAGAATATGGAGGAGTTAAGGCAGGTCTGCAGGGAAGACTGGGCTCATATCCCCCAAACACACGATGTGCAGGTCTGATCTGCAGTCACAAGAAGCGCCTGGTTGAGGTCATTGCTGCCAAAGGAGGGTCAGCCAGTTATTAAATCCTGAGGTTCACTTACTTTTTCCACTACCACTGTGAACGTTGAATGCATTTGTAAAATAAAGACAAGAAAGAGTAGAATGTTTTGTGTGTCTTTGGCTTAACTCATCGTGTGTATCAGGACCTGTGACTTCGATGAAGATCAGATCTCTTTTAAGATCAATTCATGCAGTAAACCAGATCATTCCAAAGGGTTCACATACTTTTTACTTTGACTGTAGATATTAAAGAGGACTGGACCGAGAACTGACCCTTGAGGGATACCCTGTGTGAGTGAAGTAGAGGCAGATTTGTATTCCCTAATGAAGATGTAATACTGGTGATCACTGAGGTGTGATGTGAACCAAGAAAGAGCAGCACCAGAGATACCAATAGCTGAAAGTCAGGACAGTAAAATATCCTGGTTAACTGTGCAAAATGCTGCGCTTAACTCAAGGAGAACTAGAAGAGCGGCCATCCCAGGATCTGTGGTCATAAGTAAGTCATTGGTTACCTTAAGTAAAGCAGTTTCAATGCTACATAAGGCTCTTAGTCCAGATTGAAAAGGCTCAGGCAGGTCATGCAAGTTTAAATAATCATTGAGTTGAGCAGCAACAACCTTTTCTATGATCTTAGTCATAAATGGAAGATTAGAAACTGAGCGATTAAAATTTTTGCCTTAATTAATCTGAGCCAGGTGTTTTTTAAAACAGGGGTTACATCAGCAGTTTTTAAATCACTTGGAACAACAAAGGGTACGGAAACTACAGCTGATAAACTGAGGAATGGGGACAGAAAGTTTGTCAGTGCGAGCCTTCATGTGATGAAGACCATGGAGTGGCTGCTGCTTCACCAACTGAGGCCACAGGACCGGCACGTCCTCGACCCTCTGCAGTTCGCATACCAGGAGAAGATGGGAGTGGAGGATGCCATCAACAACAACAACAACATTTATTTCTATAGCACATTTTCATACAAACAGTAGCTCAAAGTGCTTTACATATTAAAGAATAGAAAAATGAAAGACACAATTATAAAACAAAATAAATCAACATTAATTAACATCGAATAAGAGTAAGGTTCAATGGCCAGGGGGGACAGAAAAACAAAAACTCCAGACGGTTGGAGAAAAAAAAATCTGTAGGGATTCCAGACCATGAGACCACCCAGTCCCCTCTGGGCATTCTACCTAACATAAATGAAACAGTCCTCTTTGGATTTAGGGTTCTCACGGAAGGGCTTGATGATGATGATGGTCACGTAGACTTCTGCCTTTTAATCCGTCCATCATTGTTGGAGCATCATGAAGCTTTGAGTAGGTGGAGGTGGCGCAGGGAAAAGAAACAGAAAAGAGAGTAGGGGTCAGTACGATTTTAGAGCCACCATGAATAGTTATTATGATGAATTGAACATACAGAGTATCAGGATTAAGTTAAATTAAGATTAAAATGAAGTTATAAAAGGCCATGTTAAAGTAATGTGTTTTCAGCAGTGTTTTAAAGTGCTCTACTGTATCAGCCTGGCGAATTCCTATTGGCAGGCTATTCCAGATTTTAGGTGCATAGCAGCAGAAGGCCGCCTCACCACTTCTTTTAAGTTTTGTTCTTGGAATTCTAAGGAGACACTCATTTGAGGATCTGAGGTTACGATTTGGAATATAAGGTGTCAGACATTCCGATATATAAGATGGGGCGAGATTATTTAAGGCTTTATAAACCATAAGCAGAATTTTAAAGTCAATTCTGAATGACACAGGTAACCAGTGTAGTGACATCAAAACTGGAGAAATGTGTTGATTTTCTTTTCCTAGTTAGGATTCTAGCAGCTGCATTCTGCACTAGTTGCAAACGATTTATATCTTTTTGGGTAGTCCTGAGAGGAGTGCGTTACAGTAATCTAGTCGACTGAAAACAAACGCGTGAACTAATTTCTCAGCATCTTTCAGTGATATAAGAGGTCTAACTTTACTTATGTTTCTTAAGTGAAAAAATGCTGTCCTAATGATCTGATTAATATGTGATTTAAAATTCAGATTACAGTCAACAATCACCCTAAGCTTTTTACCTCCGTCTTGACTTTTAATCCTAATGTATCCAGTTTATTTCTAATAGCCTCATTGTATCCATTATTGCTGATCACTAAAATTTCAGTTTTCTCTTTATTTAACTTGAGAAAATTACTATTCATCCATTCTGAGATACAAGTCAGACATTGTGTTAGTGAATCAATAGAATCAGGGTCATCAGGTGCTATTGATAAGTACAGCTGTGTGTCATCAGCATAGCTGTGGTAGCTCACGTTGTGCCCTGAGATAATCTGACCTAACGGAAGCATGTAGATTGAGAATAACAGCGGACCCAGGATAGAGCCTTGTGGAACACCATATTGGATATCATGTGTCTTGAGTTGTAATTCCCACAACTAACAAAAATTTTCTCCCTGTCAGGTAGGATTCAAACCAATTTAAGACACTGCCAGAGAGGCCCACCCATTGACTAAGGCGATTTCTAAGAATGTTGTGATCAATGGTGTCAAATGCAGCACTCAGATCTAAGAGGATGAGAACAGATAAATGGCCTCTGTCTGCATTTACCCAAGTCATTTACTACTTTAACGAGTGCAGTTTCTGTGCTGTGATTTGTTCTAAAACCTGACTGAAATTTATCAAGAATAGCATGTTTATTTAGGTGGTCATTTAACTGCATAATGACTGCCTTCTCTAGAACTTTACTTAAGAAGGCAGGTTAGAGATGGGTCTAAAATTTTCAAGAGCGAGGGTCAAGATTATGTTTCTTAAGTAGGGGTTTAACTACAGCAGTCTTAAGACAGTCTGGGAAGACCCCAGTATCTAGTGACGAATTTACTATGTCAGAACATTATCAATTAGCACGCCTGATACTTCTTTGAAAAACCTTGTTGGTATGGGTCAAGGACGCAGGTGGAGGGTTTTAATTGAGAGATTATTTTTTTAAATCAGGTAAATCTATCCTAGTGAAAGAGTTTAATTTGTTTATAACAGGATGCTGGGGTTTAGGAGGATCCTTAGTGTTGGGGAGATATACTATGTTATTTCTAATATCATTAATTTTTGATTGAAAATACAGCGACAGCCTCACAGGTTTCACTGGAAGCACTTAGGAGGCATTCCTTTGAGCTACCTGGGTTTAGTAGGCGATCAATTGTAGAAAATAAGACTCTGGGATTACTAGCATTGTTATTTATAATCTTGGAGAAATAGCAGCGTCTCTCAAGACGGACTGTGTGATTGTATTCTGTTATTTTGACTTTTAATATTTCATGGTGGATAGTAAGTTTAGTCTTCCTCCATTGACGCTCAGCTCTACGGCATGTTCTCTCTCAGACACTCTTTGGGTCTTCCATGGTATACAATGCTAGAAGATTTTTTCACTGTCTTTTCAGGTGCAACTATGTCAACAGCAGCTCTCACTTTAGAATTAAATCTTTCCACCTTACTATTTACATTGTCCTCGCTATTATAGCTGGCACTATAAACGGACTGATTGCTTAAAATGTTTGTAAGTTTTAAAGCTGCTGCCAAGTCAAAGAAGCGTTTTTTAACAATATGCTTCTCATGAGTGTTTTTATCATTATTTCTATATTAAAAAGTAGAAGAAAATGGTCTGATAGACGAATATCAATGATCTGCTTTATATCAACTTTCAGTCCTTTAGTAATCACTAAGTCTACATCATCTACATGCTACACCGATCCCTCTCCCACCTGGACAGAGGCAGTGGTGCTGTTAGAATTATGTTTCTGGACTTCTCTAGCGCCTTCAACACCATCCAACTTCTGCTCCTCAGGGACAAGCTGACAGAGATGGCAGTAGATTCATACCTGGTGGCATGGATTGTGAACTATCATACAGACAGACCTCAGTATGTGCGTCTCCGGAACTGCAGGTCTGACATTGTGGTCAGCAGCACAGGAGCGCCGCAGTGGACTGGACTTTCTCTGGTCCTGTTCAGCCAACATACATCAGACTTCCAATAAAACTCGGAGTCCTGCCACGTGCAAAAGTTCACTGACGACACTGCTATGGTGGGCTGCATCAGGAGTGGGCAGGAGGAGGAGTATAGGAACCTAATCAAGGACTTTGTTAAATGGTGCGACTCAAACCACCTACAACTGAACACCAGCAAAACCAAGGAGCTGGTGGTGGATTTTAGGAGGACCAGGCCCCTCATGGACCCCGTGATCATCAGAGGTGACTGTGCAGAGGGTGCAGACCTATAAATACCTGGGAGTGCAGCTGGATGATAAACTGGACTGGACTGCCAATACTGATGCTCTGTGTAAGAGAGGACAACACCGACTATACTTCATTAGAAGGCTGGTGTCCTTCAACATCTGTAGTAAGATGCAGCAGATGTTCTATCAGACGGTTGTGGCGAGCGCCCTCTTCTACGTGGTGGTGTGCTGGGGAGGCAGCATAAAGAAGAGGGACACCTCACGCCTGGACAAACTGGTGAGGAAGGCAGGCTCTGTTGTAGGCACGGAGCTGGACAGTTTGACATCCGTGGCAGAGCGACGGGCGCTGAGCAGACTCCTGCCAATCATGGAGAATCCACTGCATCCACTGAACAGGATCATCTCCAGACAGAGGAGCAGCTTCAGCGACAGACTGCTGTCACCGTCCTGCTCACTGACAGACTGAGGAGACCCCACACTATGAGACTCTTCAATTCCACCCGGGGGGGTAAATGTTAACATTATACAAAGTTATTGTCTGTTATACCTGCATTGTTATCACTCTTTAATTTAATATTGTTCTTTATCAGTATGCTGCTGCTGTAGTATGGGAATTTGGGGATTAATAAAGTATCATCTATCTATCTATCTATCTATCTATCTATCTATCTATCTATCTATCTATCTATCTATCTATCTATCTATCTATCTATCTATCTATCTATCTATCTATCAGTAAAGTAGGGGCAGGATCTAGGTGGCAGGTTGATTAATGTAATTTAGTTATTACTTCAGCAATATAAGTTGGTGTAGTGGGGTTAAATCTAGATAAATAAACTGTAGATTTAGAAGTATAATCAGTTGAAAGAGATGAGGAATGGTTAGTAGAGAAACTTTGATACATGGTCATAATTTTTGACTGAAAATAAGGTAAACAACTCACAGCTGTTAGTAACGTGTGGCGAATTCTTTTATCCCAAAGGCATCCCTAGTGGAATTACCGGTATTTATCAATATGGTTATCCGCCTTTACTGTTCCGTCACCCTAGTTGTCCAAGACCTGGGCCATCATAACTAAAAAATGGGATGTGCTGCGGTACAAAAACGGTTTTCAGATTTGGAGTCAGCAAGTGAAACCTGTTAAAGTAAAGCTGAAAGACTCCCAGTAGCAATGCCAGTTGACCAGTGTTACTGAAGTTGCTCACACCCGCTATGGCAGCGGTTCTCAAACTGTGGGGCACGCCTCCTTGGGTGTACGCTGAAGCTGTACAAGGGGGGTGTTGAATAAATGAACAAGACATCAAAATTAATTTTTTACATTTTTATTTCAAATTTAAATTTGCAAGCATATAATCACAAGAAATACATTATAACTAAAATTCAAATCAAACATTTCTAAGGCACAGATCTAACGACTAATATGTGCCTGCTTTAAAGTACACAGCCTGTCCAGATTTGCTTTGATATTCGAGATACGACACTCAGCTGCTTTTCTATTTGAAGTTTGTTTCTATGACGAGCCGCTGCTGCTGCTTTTATAGTCGCGTATTTTCAATCCAGAAAGTTCGAGACGTATCGGTATCTGCAGTGCAGGATTTACGTATAAGCTACACAAGCTATAGCTTAGGGCCCCCACCTTCTTGGGGGCCCCCAAAACAAATCATATTTGGCACTTACAGAGAATATCTGGACTTATAAAGGGCCCCATGTCTCAAATAGCTTAGGGCCTTATCAAGTCTAAATCCGGCCCTGGGTATCTGTCGCGAACATTCGGGTAACAGTAGATCAGGTGATAATGCGACGCGACTGCACCACGTTGGCAGCGTAGCCAATATTGCCAAATTGAGTTAAGTCATTTACTGCGCATTGGGTTATTTTCATGATACAACTAACAGCGGTATAATATTTGTCGGACTAAAATACATTCGTCTCGCACAGATTGACTTCATCGGTGTCCTCGTTTACGAGATTTTTAAAAATGAAAACATATTTAATCGTTTCTTTACATAAAAAATTATTAAATAAGAATAAATAATTTATTCTTTGCTTTTGGGATCAGAATTACTACCAAAAACCACACAAGGCATTTTAACAGTTATTAAAGCACTTAAAAAAAAATAAATTGCAAATACCTCATCGAAGTTAGCCGAACACATGCAAATCTTATGGAAGTAAAAATACTAGGATACCACAACATCGCACGAGTATCATCCCTTTGTTAGTTGTATCATGGGTTATTCTCATCTATCTTATATTATGCAGGGGACGCAGAATTATTACAGGTAGAAAAGGGGGGGGGCGCGTAATGCGAAAGTTTGAGAACTGCTGCGCCATGGTAACCACCACCATTATCCTAATGATTGTCACCTCTGAGTTAGGTGTGTGACACATTGAGGACAGTGACACTGGCTGGACCAGGATTTGAACCCAAGTCTCTGGAATCGAGAGGCAGAATCATTAGCCAGTGTTTCCCGCTGCCCAGCACATTTAATTCAGTATGAAGTCTCCTCTCAGATACTGTAAATCCCTAGGCTGGAATTTGAACTCCAAGCTCTCTTATTACCACAAGTAGTACTAGGTTGTTGTACCGTGCTAGCCATTATGAATGTAGAGAAAAGCCAAGCAAAATGACACCTTTTATTGGCTAACTAAAAAGATTAAAATATGCAAGCTTTCGAGGCAACTCAGGCCCCTTCTTCAGCTCTTATTACCACAAATAATTTTACAAAAATTTTTCCCTTTTCTGCATTTTTCTGCTAAGCCCACTTCCAAAGTGCTTGACAATTCATTTCTAAATATAAAAGTGAACACGCTGGCTCTTCTCTTGTTATTTCTGAACGCATCACTCCGTGTTTTCGGCCCTCTGGGGACCCCTCGCAGCAGTTCTGCGGTCACCTGGTGGGCCCATTTCCACTAAACTTGTTGATGTGTCTCCAGGGTGAAGCGCTCCTGACACAGTGCATCATTCATCCATGGAGCCAGATGTGGGTTTGGTGGGCTGTGATATGAGGGGCTTCCTTGTGCGACTTCCTGTATAAATATGCAAAAAAATCAGAACTGGCTTGAAAAAAGAAGCCTTCTTGAGTTTCAGGCTTGCAGATCTTTATGTTATTCATCTCAGAATTTCATCACAAGTAGGCATCTTGTCCAGTCCAGCTGTGGATGCCCACCATAAAAAAAAAATGCAAGGCTAAGTTCTGTAAGAGGCCAGAGGAAAGGCATGAAGCAAGACTGATAAACCTGCTCACCACCTAAACTCACACTGAAGAAGAAGAAGAAGGAGGAGGAGAAATAGGCATTGCATTTATATGGTGCTGCTTTTCAAGACACTCAAAGCACTTCACATCAACAGTAGGGTGCCACTTCAACCACCAACAATGTGCTGCTTCCACCTGGATGATGGGACGTCAGCCATTCTTGCTCCACACACATTAGCAGTTAAGTGCTGAAGTGGTGAGAAAGGGAGAGACAGTTAGAGATGGGAGATTTAGGTGGTGTAAGATCCTAGGGGTCATTTGTTGCCCCTTAAACCCAACAGACAGAGGTACAGGACAGAGGTTAAAAGTACGAAGAAGTTCTTTGAATACTTTCTCCTTCTCTAGCAGTGCCCTAGGCACCACAGCCATAATAAACGGGCAAATGTCCACAATAATCACTATCATAAATCTTCTCTCTCTATATATCTCCTCCACACCTCCCAGCATGCTTTGTCCATCACCACTCGACTCTGGCTCGCCTGGTGGGTATTCGGAAGTCCTTTAAATAGTCCTTTACCCGGAAGTGCTTCTGCTCTTTTGTCCATGTGACCTGCCAGCACTTCCGGGTCAGACGGAGAATTTTTAATCAGCCCGGAAGTACTTTCAGAGCTTCCACCCTCATGTTCCATTAGTACATCCGGGCTAGGTGAGAATTTATTCTCCTACCGTCTTCTCACTGCATCCTCTGGAGGCACCGACAGTACCCAGCAGGGCTGTGTTGCTGAACTCCATGTCCCATAGTGCCCTGCTGGAATCCGAGGTACCACTGCAGTCTTAGGGGAGGCAGTGTCCTCGAAAAGCTGCCTTTCCACATCCTTCCATCTCAGTGGAGTTCCGGCCGGGCAGTCCCTTACAGGGGATAGAATGGCTAGGACAAACTGGGCAATTTAGCCAGACCATCAGGAAAGATCCCACTCTTTACAAAAGATGCCAAGGATTTTTAATGACCCTTTAGAGTCAGGGCCTTGGTTTTACATCTCATCTGAAGAAAGATACCATTTATATGACACAGTAACCCTGTCACTGCACTGGGGCATTGGGATCCATACACAGACCACAGGGTAAGCGCCCCTAAAACCTGTTCCAGCAGCAACCAAAGCTATTTCTTACATTGTCTCCCATCCAAGCACTGGCTGGGCCTCAGCATGCTGATGTTCAGGTGGATGACCTGTTCTGAAGTGCATGTGGTATGGCTCTTCTTCTTCTTCTTCTTCAAGTGCATGTGGTATGGCTCTTCTTCTTCTTCTTCTTTTGACTGCTCCCGTTAGGGGTTGCCACAGCAGATCATCTTCTTCCATATCTTTCTGACCTCGTCATCTTGTTCTGTCACACCCATCACCTGCATGTCCTCTCTCAGCACATCCATGAACCTTCTCTTAGACCTTCCTCTTTTCCTCTTCCCTGGCAGCTCTATCCTTAGCACCCTTCACTCAGTATACCCCTCATCTCTGCACATGTCCAAACCAACACAATCTCGCCTCTCTGACATTGTCTCCCAATTGTCCAACTTAAGCTGACCCACTGACCCAGATGTCCTCATTTCTAATCCTGTCCATCCTCGTCACGCCCATTGCCAATCTTAACATCTTTAACTCTGCCACTTCCAGCTCTGTCTCCGGTGCCACCGTCTCCAGCCCATATAACACAGCTGGTCTCACTACCATACTGTAGACCTTCCCTGTCACTCTTGCTGATACCCGTCTGTCACAAATCACTCCTGACACTCTTCTCCACCCACTCCACCCTGCCTGCACTCTCTTCTTCACTTCTCTTCCACAATCCCCATTACTCTGTACTGTTGATCCTAAGTATTTAAACTCATCCACCTTCACCAACTCTGCTCCTTCATCCTCACCATTCCACTAACCCCCCTCTCATTCACACGCATGTATTCTGTATTATCATTATAGTGATAGTAGTGATGAAAGGCTCTCTAAAAGACGGAAAAGGATGGGGAAGACCACCTCAGAATCATGATCAGTGAATGTGACCACTGCCAAACACCAGCATCAAATTAGCATCCATCTGTTTTGTACTATCTGCTTATCCAGGTGGTAGCAACAGTGAAGACATTTCAGAATAACTGCAAAGGGTTTAAGAATGCCATCTTTTTGATGGTGCCAGTGTGCTGCAGGGCTCAACAAAACAGTCACACCTTAGCGGTTAACATGTTCTCTGTTCCTTACTCAGCCAAGTCTAAACGGTGAGGGACTGAGCAAAATGTAACCACTAAAGTGCAAAACAAACCTTCACTCTTACCATAAAAAAAATTTTCTAGTCAAAATATTTATACATTAAGGTTGGCAACAGAACAACCTGATCTAATTAATATATCCATCCGTCTATTTTCCAACCCGCTATATCCTAGCTGCAGGGTTATGGGAGTCTGCTAAAGCCAATCCCAGCCAACACAGGGCGCAAGGCCTCAAACAAACCCCCGGCAGGGAGCGCACACACACACACACACACACACACACACACACACACACACACACACACACACACACACACACACCAAGCACACACCAGGGACAATTTAGAATCGCTAATGCACTAATTAATATGTTTAAAATAAATACAGTCATATGAAAAAATTTG
The DNA here is from genome assembly GCF_016835505.1 of Polypterus senegalus. Classification (NCBI taxonomy): domain Eukaryota; kingdom Metazoa; phylum Chordata; class Cladistia; order Polypteriformes; family Polypteridae; genus Polypterus; species Polypterus senegalus. The sequence goes on along the minus strand of NC_053155.1, from coordinate 314,315,707 downwards.
GGAACCCCTCTTAATTCTTTGGATTTTTGTTTCTCATTGGCTGAGCTTTCAAAAGTAGCAACTTCCTTTTAATATCTGACATGCCTTATGGACACAGTAGGATTTCAGCAGTGACGTTAAGTTTATTGGATTAACAGAAAATATGCAATATGCATCATAACAAAATTAGACAGGTGTATAAATGTGGGCACCTCAACAGAGATATGACATCAATACTTAGTGGAGCTTCCTTTTGCTCCTTTGAGCCTCCAAATATATATATATATAGATATATAGTGGAATACGGCCCGCCATTCATCCCGGCCAATACCCCCAGGCCGCCAGGTGGAGCCCTCCCTGCAGCATGGACGTGCCCCGAATGCCAGCAGGGAATTATGGACATTGGAGTTTTCCTTTGCAGCCCTGCTGGATACCACAGGGGCCGCTAGAAGGCTCTGCAGGGAGGAACAGTGTTTATTTACCCTACGCCCCGGAAGTACGTCCGAGTCCGGGAATTGGAACACTTCCGGGTCAGGGAGGATAAAAGGATTGTGGGAGCTCCCGGACGGCGAGCTGAGCTGGGTGGAAGGGTGGTGGAGAGTTTATTATTGTGTATTGTGATTGATTGGATGAGTATTGTGGAGAGGAGGGTGCTTTGTGCACTGTGCAGAATAAATATAGTCTACTTTTGGACTTTTATCTGGTGTCTGGCGTCTTGGACAAGGGTTCATGGGAGCGATAGCACCCCCAATCTGTCACAATATATATACAGTATTTCACAAAAGCGAGTACACCCCTCACATTTTTTGTAAATATTTTATTATATCTTTTCATTGGACAACACTGAAGATGTGACACTTTGATACAATGTAAACTAGTCCGTGTTCAGCTTGTATCACAGTGTAAATTTGCTGTCAAAATAACTCAACACACAGACATTAATGTCTAAGCTGCTTGCAACAAAAGTGAATACACCCCTAAGTGACAAGTGTCCAAATTGTACCCAATTAGCCATTCCAGAGGTGTCATGTTACAAGGTCTCAGGTGTGTTAAATTTGCTGTTCTCGCTCTCACACTCTGTCTCTCATACTGGGCACTGGAAGTTCAACATGGCACCGCATGGCAAAGACCTCTCTGAGGATGAATTGTTGCTGTACATAAAGATAGCTGAGGCTATAAGAAGATGGCCAACACCCTGAAACTGAGCTGCAGCACGGTGGCCAAGACCAGACAGCGACAGGTTTAACAGGACAGGTTCCACTCAGAACAGGCCTCGGCCATGGTGCCCTGTGCTCAGCGTCATGGCCAGAGGTTGTCTTTTGAAAATAGATGTGCGAGTGCTGCCAGCATTGGTGCAGAGGTTGAAGGGGTGGGGGGTCAGCCTGGCAGTGCTCAGACCATACGCCCGCCGCACACTTCATCAAATTGGTCTGAATGGCTGTCGTCCCAGAAGGAAGCCTCTTCTAAAGATGATGTACAAGAAAGCCTGCAAACAGTTTGCTGAAGACAAGCAGACTAAGGACATAAATTACTGGAACCACGTCCTGTGGTCTGATGAGACCAAGATAAACTTATTTGCTTCAGATGGTGTCAAGCGTGTGTGGCAGCAACCAGGTGAGGAGTACAAAGACAAGTGTGTCTCACCTACAGTCAAGCATGGTGGTGAGAGTGTCATGGCTTGGGGCTGCATGAGTGCTGCCAGTGCTGGGGAGCTACAGTTCACTGAGGGAACCATGAATGCCAACATGTACTGTGACATACTAAAGCAGAGCGTGATCCCCTCCCTGGGCAGCAGGGCAGTATGCCAACATGATAAGGACCCCAAACACACCTCCAAGACGACCACTGCCTTGCTAAAGAAACTGAGGGTAAAGGTGCTGGACTGGCCAAGCACGTCTCCAGACATAAAACCCTATTGAGCATCTGTGGGGGGACATCCTCAACAAGAAGGTGTAGGAGCACAAGGTCTCTAACATCCACCAACTCCGTGATGTCGTCATGGAGGAGTGGAAGGGGATTCCAGTGGCAACCTGTGAAGCGCGTGTGAACTCCATGTCCAAGAGAGTTAAGGCAGTGCTGGAAAATAATGGTGGGCACACAAAATATTGACATGGTGGGCACAATTTGGACACTTGTCACTTAGGGGTGTACTCACTTTTGTTGCCAGTGGTTAAGACATTAATGGCTGTGTGTTGAGTTATTTTGAGGGGACAGCAAATTGACACTGTTATACAAGCTGTACATGGACTACTTGACATTGTATCAAAGTGTCAGATCTTCAGTGTTGTCCCATGAAAAGATAGAATAAAATATTTACAAAAAATGTGAGGGGTGTACTCACTTTTGTGAGATACTGTATATTGTCAGGCATGGGTCACAAAGTTGCACAGGAGAGTACGGGAGGATTTGAAATTTATTCAGCCCCACAAGGAACAGCTGTTAAACCCGGCAAATCGGGCTGACTCCTGGTCAAAAAAACACAAAGTCTTCCTCAGAAGCAGCGACCGGAGCAGAGGGAGTCTGGGGTAAGAGAGACAGGAGAGTGATACCTCAGGATGGCCGTGGCTCGGTCTTTTCAGTGTTCGAGGGCCAGCCAACAAGCCTGTAGCTGATCCAACAAAGAGGAGGCTTCTGAAGGATGGCCGCATCCCCCTGTGGCAGCGGTCACAATCTATGTATGTAAGTATTGTCACAGAAGGCTGGGGTCCTTTCCTGGCCGGGATGCATCTTCACTGAAAGGACTGGGGGAAGCAAGCATGGGCAGCACCTTATCTCCCCCAGGACGTTAGATGGGTTGCAGTGGTGCCTCGGATTACTGCAGGGCTTCATGGGAGTTGAAGTTATCTACAGCCAGGGGGTGCCGCCACGGGGATGCTGCAACAGCCTCTGAGCCCTCTTGGTTGGATGGAAGTAGGTCAATGAGCCACTGGAGCACTTCCGGAGGACGTTATAAAAGGAGCCACCAGTCACCACTCTGGGAGCCAGAGTTGGGAGGAGGGAGTAGAGCAGTGGAGGAAAAAGGAACCTCGGTTCACGACCATGATTCGTTCCAAAACTCTAGTCGTAAACCGATTTGGTCATGAACCGAAGCAATTTCCACAAAGAATTGTATGTAAATATAATTAATCCATTCCAGATCGTACGAACTGTAATGTAAATATATATTTTTTTAGTTTTTAAGCACAAATATAGTTAATTATACCATAGAATGCACAGCATACACTGAAAAAAGTATAACATCGATGTCTATTCAACGTAAATTTTCTCTTTCAAGCAACTTAAGATTAGTCATTTAGTGATGCAGCTTGAAATATTTGGTTTCAGATCTCAATCAAAGTAAAAAAAAAATTAAGTTATGGTGGAGGGAATAAACGTAAAAATCCTATTTCAGTTAACTTAATATTTTAGGTTGTTCATGTGCTGTGTTTGTGAGGCCGTTTGTATATTCTTTCGATCGAACGTTCCAGTTTGATGGCTTTCCAACTGCCAAAAAAGAAGAACAACTTAAAAAATCGATTTACTTCAGTAAAAAAAAAAACAAGTGAATTGCACCCAATCACTCTAAATGATTTGCCTCAACTTAAAAATTGTGGGATCAATAAGCTGTAAAGAATTATATTGGTTCAGATTGAAAATATTAAGTGTGAATCATCTAACTATACTAAATGTATAAACATTGAATAACACTGAGAAAACCTTGAACAACAGAGAAAACTAACACTGCAATAGTTTGCGCTATAGCGCTACGAACCGCTCGCTAAAAACACTTTATTTTAATGAGTTTCAAGCACAGGGAAAAAATGATCATTTGAAAAATACATAATTTAATAAACTACCAAGAAAACTACATTGCCACAATGCACGCTACGAACCGATCGCTGTAAACAGAACTGAAAACAAAAACAAACCTTTTCTACGTTATGCGTCCAGCCTTCCCTCTCTCACTTGCTCGCTCACTCGCTCGCTCTCTCTCTTTCGTGTGTGCGTGTGCGAGCCTGGAGCGCCTGTGTGTGTGCCTCTGTCTCGTGCACCTCTGTGTGTGTGTGTGTGTGTGTGTCTTTCACGTGCACGCCTCTTTGTGTGTGTCCCACTCTCTCTCTCTCTTTTTCTCTCACTTGCTCGCTCGCTCTCTCTCTTTCGCGTGTGCGTGTGCGAGCCTGGAGCGCCTGTGTGTGTGCCTCTGTCTGTGTGTGTGTGTGTGTCTCTCACGCGCGCCTCTGTGTGTGTGTGTTGCGCTCTCTCTCACTTGCTCGCTCTCTCTCTCTCTTTCGTGTGCATCTCCTTCGCGAGCCTGGAGCGCCTGTGTGTGTGCCTCTGTCTCGTGCACCTCTGTCTGTATGTGTGTGTGTGTGTCTCTCATGTGCGCGCCTCTCTGTGTGTGTCCCACTCTCTCTCTCTCTTTCTCTCTCACTCGCTCGCTCGCTGCACAGGAAATGCACAGGGAGAGACTGAACATGTACAAACCTGAAGGGAAACTGGCTTGTTCGTATACCGAGTGTGTGGTCTCGAACTGAGGCAAAAGTTTGGCGAAATTTTTGGTCGTAAACCGAGTTGTATGTACATTTGTGAACCGAGGTTCCACTGTATTGTGGTGATTGTGCCTGTGGGAACAGGGAAAGCGTTGCTCACAGGTGAAGAAAAATAAAACATTTACAGTGGAACCTCGAGATACGAACAGCTCTGTATACAAGAAATTCAAGATACAAGGAAAGTATGAGCGAAAAATTCGGATCTAAATACAAGCATTGGCTCCCGTAACGAGCCACGAGCCAGGCTGTGGTTATGCGTGACGCGTTTCCCGATCCGCCTCGACTCGGGGATTCACCCAAGGTGACGCTGCCAGCCCGTCAGCTCACTCAGTGTTCCTTGTTCTCCCGTGGCGTGAGGATCTATGCGTTTGTGCGCTTGTGATTTCATTGTTTCGCTGTAGCAGTTCGCCGTATAAGCGTATCCAAAAATAACCATTATGAATGTAGAGAAAAGGCAAGCAAAATGCCACCTTTTATTGGCTAACTAAAAAGATTACAATATGCAAGCTTTGATTACATCTTGCCTGAAGAAGGGGCCTGAGTTGCCTCGAAAGCTTATATATTGTAATCTTTTTAGTTAGCCAATAAAAGGTGGCATTTTGCTTTCCTTTTCTCTACCCTCAAGAGGAGAGAGAGAGAGAGAGAGAGAGAGAGAGAGAGAGAGACGCGTGCATGAGCGAGCGAGATAAGGAGAGAGAGAGACACGTGCGCGAGCGAGCGAGATAAGGAGAGAAAGAGATCTTGTGCGGCGAGCGAGATAAGGAGAGAGAGAGCAGCGTCTTGCGCGGCGAGATAAGGAGAGAGAGAGCAGCGTCTTGAGCGAGATAAGGAGAGAGAGAGAGACGCGTGCGCGAGAGAAGAACCATCAGCTCAGTTATGATCACATGACGCTCAGCAGACAAAGTGTATCCATACTACTCGTATTGCAAGACATCGCTCGTAAACCAAGTTACTCGCAAACCAAGGTTCCACTTGTATATATTATTTATCAGTGTTATTTGTTAGGAAAATTAATTTTTATGTTGATATTTTTGGGGTGCGGAACGGATTAACTGGATTTCCATTATTTTCAATGGGGAAGTTTGTTCTAGATACGAGAAATTCGCTATATAAGCTCAGTGCTGGAACGAATTAAACTCGTATCTCGAGGTTCCACTGTATTTGTTTTATAAGTGTGCCTCCTGTGTCTGTCTGTGTCGGGTCAGGCACTGGTATAGTGCCTTTGTTACAGTATATGCAAGATATTTTATTTTCATTCCACTTCAACAATTTCGACTGTGTTGTTGAGTCCATTACATAAAATCCAAGTGAAAATCCTTTTTAATTCCAGTTTGTAATGAAACAAAGTAGGACCAACCAACACCCACGGGGATTAATACTTTTGCAAAGCACTGCATTTGAGCTTATTTGTGCTGAGTGGAGTGACTGTTGAAGAAGTAGGTTTTGGAGGACGTGTGTGCAAATCAAGGCAACCAGTTTGGGTATTTCCAGTGTTAACTTGTCTACCAATATAAATAGAACTTCACAGATTAAAGCACCATTCCTAGACTATAAAACTGAGTCCCATATAATCCTTCTGTCAAGTCGTTGCATTAGTAGCTTAGAACAGGGGTGGGCAGATTCAGTCCTGGAGGGCCGCAGAGGCTGCAGGTTTTCGCTCCAACCCAGTTGCCTAATTAGAAAACAATCTGAGCCAATAATTTAATTTGATGGCTTGTTGTGAATGCTTTAACTCTGCCATATCAGGCCATTCTCACATCCTAGATGTTCTTCCCCTTTGTAAGGATATCATCTAAATGATTTGAAGGCTAAAATGGAGTAATACTCAGTCTTTCACTTGTTTCTCTTCACTTTCCTTCCAAGTATTTAATTAAAGCCAATAGTGCATGATAAAAACACACTGGAGTAACAAGCTAAATGGAGAAAAGCTGCTTTCTTTTGTCATTTGAAACTTATTGCTAATAAAAAGCCATTAAAAACCAAGAGAATAGCTGTTTAAGACTAAAACAAGCAATAAGGGTTCAGAATCGTAACGAGCGAGACAACTAAAGTGAAGCACAAGTGTTACTTGAGCAATACGTGCTTCTTATTAAGCAGTTGGGTTGGAGCAAAAACCCTGCAGCCACTGCGGCCCTCCAGGACTGAATCTGAAGATGCTTAGAAGATAAAAGTTAGAATTTTACTACACATGTGACAATAATGACCCTGTAAACACCATCAACTTAAATACAGTGCACACGCTACTGAGTCATATATGATCAGGTCAGTGCAATGCAAGAACATGGCCACTAGGGGGCGAAACTATAATGGGAGGCGCATACAGACTCAATCGCTTATTATCCAGCCATCAATTCTTCAACTAAGTTGCAAAGTTAGAAGCCATCCAGTAAGGGACACTAGTTGGTTACTTTGCACAATTAGCTGCGTGCAAAACAAAAATGTGTTCATCAAAAGGCATCGTCATAATGCAGGGCACACTGCCTGAGTCCATTTACCCAAATGGATGCAAGGCAAGAAACCACCCAGAAGGAGGCACCAGAGTATTGTGGGGCAAACACAGACCTAATTGCAGACACTCTATATACAGTGCCCATAAAACATTTTCACCCCCTTGAAAGTTTTCACTATTTTTATTATATATCATTGAAACACAGTTGTCAGTCAGTCATTCTCCAACCTACTATATCCTAACACAGGGTCACGGGGGTCTGCTGGAGCCAATCCCAGCCAGCACAGGGCACAAGACAGGAACAAACCCCAGGCAGGGCGCCAGCCCACTGCCGGGCACACACACAAGCACACACTACACACACTAGATAGATAGATAGATAGATAGATAGATAGATAGATAGATAGATAGATAGATAGATAGATAGATAGATAGATAGATAGATACTTTATTAATCCCAAGGGGAAATTCACATTATCCAGCAGCAGTATACCGATACAAAAAACAATATTAAATTAAAGAGTGATAACAATGGAGGTATAACAGACAATAACTTTGTATAATGTTAACGTTTACCCCCCCGGGTGGAATTGAAGAGTCACATAGTGTGGGGTCTCCTCAGTCTGTCAGTGGAGCAGGACGGTGACAGCAGTCTGTCGCTGAAGCTGCTCCTCTGTCTGGAGATGATCCTGTTCAGTGGATGCAGTGGATTCTCCATGATTGACAGGAGTCTGCTCAGCGCCCGTCGCTCTGCCACGGATGTCAAACTGTCCAGCTCTGTGCCCACAATAGAGCCTGCCTTCCTCACCAGTTTGTCCAGGTGTGAGGCGTCCCTCTTCTTTATGCTGCCTCCCCAGCACACCACCGCGTAGATGAGGACACTCGCCACAACCGTCTGGTAGAACTTCAGCAGCATCTTATTGCAGATGTTGAAGGATGCCAGCCTTCTAATGAAGTATAGTCGGCTCTGACCTGTCTTACACAGAGCATCAGTATTGGCATATCTAGGCACATCTCAACAGCAGACAGGGAGACAGTCTCATCCTGTGCTGCCACGTTTCCAGAGGTTCTTCGAGAGGCACCACACCGAACCATGAGATGGCGGAAAATGGCCTAGAACTGACCAGCTGAAGGGATGTTATTCCAGCCCCCTTAAACACACAGGCACCACTTTTACAGATCTTTACTCTCTTTCAGTTGAATTTCTTGAAAAAGAAAAAAACAACTGCACTGCTAGTAACCGTTTGGCTTTATAAATTGTACGAAGTGATAGAATTACATGCTTGTCTGTCTGTCCCCACAAAGTCAATCAATCACATCTGTCAGTCTGAGGATATTATAAAGACAATGCAATTACCATGGTAACGAGGCACATGAATGCATAGCTTTGCTAGCTTAGCCTGGCGTAGCTAAAGTTAAGATTATAAAACGGGATTTTCTAATGGGGCGGCACAGTGGTGCAGTGGGTAGCGCTGCTGCCTCGCAGTAAGGAGACCTGGGGGTTTGCTTCCCGGGACCTCCCTTTGTGGAGTTTGCATGTTATCCCCTTGTCTGCGTGGGTTTCCTCCCACAGTCCAAAGACATGCAGGTTAGTTGCATTGGCGATCCTGAATTTTGTGCTTGGTGTGTGTGTGTGTGAGCCCTGCGGTGGGCTGGCACCCTGCCCGGGGTTTGCTTCCTGCCTTGCGCCCTTTGTTGGCTGGGATTGGCTCCAGTGACCCTGTAGTTAGGATATAGCGGGTTGGATAATGGATGGATGGATTTTCTAATTGCCAAATATAACCAACAACAACAACAACATTTATTTCTATAGCACATATTCATACAAACAGTAGCTCAAAGTGCTTTACATAATAAAGAATAGAAAAATAAAAGACACAATAAGAAAACAAAATAAATTAACATTAATTAACATCGAATAAGAGTAAGGTCCAATGGCCAGGGGGGACAGAAAAAACAAAAAACTCCAGACGGCTGGAGAAAAATAAAATCTGTAGGGATTCAGACCATGAGACCACCCAGTCCCCTCTGGGCATTCTACCTAACATAAATGAAACAGTCCTCTTTGGATTTAGGGTTCTCACAGAATGGCTTGATGATGATGATGGTCACGTAGACTTCTTCCTTTTAATCCATCCATCATTGTTGGAGCATCATGAAGCTTTGAGTAGGTGGAGGTGGCGCAGGCCACCACCACAAAGAAACCGGAAAAAGAAACAGAAGAGAGAGTTGGGGTCAGTACGGATTTTGGAGCCACCATGAATAGTTATTATAATGAATTGAATATACAGAGTATCAGGATTAAGTTAAAGTGAAGTTATAAAAAGGCCATGTTAAAGTAATGTGTTTTCAGCAGTGTTTTAAAGTGCTCTACTGTATCAGCCTGGTGAATTCCTGTTGGCAGGCTATTCCAGATTTTAGGTGCATAACAGCAGAAGGCCGCCCGCCTCACCACTTCTTTTAAGTTTTGTTCTTGGAATTCTAAGCAGACACTCATTTGAAGATCTAAGGTTACGATTTGGAATATAACGTGTCAGACATTCCGATATATAAGATGGAGCGAGATTATTTAAGGCTTTATAAACCATAAGCAGAATTTTAAAGTCAATCCTGAATGACACAGGTAACCAGTGTAGTGACATTAAAACTGGAGGGATGTGCTCAGATTTTCTTTTCCTAGTTAGGATTCTAGCAGCTCCATTCTGCACTCGTTGCAAATGATTGATGTCTTTTTTGGGTGGTCCTGAGAGGAGTGCATTACAGTAATCTAGTCGACTGAAAACAAACGCGTGAACTAATTTCTCAGCATCTTTCAGTGATATAAGTGGTCTAACTTTATTTATGTTTCTTAAGTGAAAAAATGCTGTCCTAATGATCTGATGAATATGTGATTTAAAATTCAGATTACAGTCAACAATCACCCCTAAGCTTTTTACCTCCGTCTTGACTTTTAATCCTAATGTATCCAGTTTATTTCTAATAGCCTCATTGTATCTGTTATTGTCAATCACTAAGATTTCAGTTTTCTCTTTATTTAACTTGAGAAAGTTACTATTATTTACTAATTTATTTTAGGTTACTATTATTTACCAACTATTAGTTACTAATATTATACCAAAACAATTGTTCAGCCTTACCTATGAAATGTAATCCCCCGGGATCTGGTTTGGAGCGTACAGCGGTTTGCACAATCCTAATCAGCACACGTGTGAGGCATCTTTATCATTACTTCACTCCACTGCAGTGCCACTCGCAATATGGCGGTGACGTTGACGTACGACGCTGCTGGTTATGCGGCGTCTAGTAATTCTATGTCTATGAGACAGAAGACACCACCTTTCGTAGACGGGTTCACGTCATCGCGTGCCCGCGGGGGGATGACGTATAGCAGTTTAATTGGTCGGTGCAGGGACGCCGAATACAAAAGGGAATCACGGCCTCTGGAGGGGGTCTTCTGGCTAGATCTTGCTCACAGAAAGGTGCTTGGTAGAACTCCGCTTTGACTTTACCTTCTACCTATAGATGTCTATGGGCGTGCCTTACTCATATAGTCAACATCCGTACGAGCGTATACCGTTTACTATAGCGTTGTGACCACGTGTTTGTGTGTTATGTAACGTGTGAGTCCCCGTCTTGCACCCCAAAGCACAAGGCTGAGTCTCAGCACTTTAGCAACACCAGCTTTGTTCGGCTTGAAACAGGAACAGCGCGGTAATTTATTGTAGTGGGATCTGCCGGACTCTCCTATACACAGACACAGCAGTCAGGCAGGGTTGTGACCAAGTAATCCTGTGCCCTGCACATTTATAATGTTCCTTGTATCACTCACCGACGGCAGGCCCATATAGCATGTCCACGATATTTTCAGATTCGCTTTTACGGCGAACTGCTACAGCGGTTCCTTCGGGACACTCGCGGGTTGTCATGTTGGGTGGAATCCCAAAAAAAGTTTAGAAACCTTACAGTGCGTAAAGCATTTATTATTTTGTGTCCAAGTGTAGTGACTCTTCAGGTAAAAGCAACTGTCATTGGAGAGGCTCCTTGTTAAAGTCGCAAAAAAAGAAAAGTGAGCCAACGGATAGCAGGGATTCTGTTCGTTAGGGTGAAAGTCGCCCTACACAATAACCCTCCTCTCTCCCGTCTCCCTCACACCAGCCATGATTCTTTTCAACGGTAAAGTGCAGGTTAATTTGTTTTATGTATTTTTACTTTATCCATCCATCCTCTTCCGCCTATCCGAGATCGGGTCTCGGTGGCAGCAGCTTGAGCAGAGATGCCCAGACTTCCCTCTCCCCGGCCACTTCTTCCAGCTCTTCCAGGGGAATCCCGAGGCATTCCCAGGCGAGCCAAGAGACATAGTCCCTCCAGCGTGTCCTGGGTCTTCCCCGGGGCCTCCTCCCAGTTAGACACTGGGAGGCGTCCAGGAGGCATCCTGATCAGATGCCCGAGCCACCTCATCTGACTATCTTATGTGGAGGAGCAGCGGCTCTACTCTGAGCTTCTCACCCTATCTTTAAGGGAAAGCCCAGACACCCTGCGGAGGAAACGCATTTCAGCCGCTTGTATTCAGGATCTCGTTCTTTCGGTCACTGCCCCCAGCTCATGACCATAGGTGAGGGTAGGAACGTAGAACGACTGGTAAATTGAGAGCTTTGCCTTATGGCTCAGCTCCTTTTTCACCACGACAGACCGATACAGATATATTTTGTATTAATCATTTTAAATATTATAAATATTTGTGGGTTGTGGAATGAATCATCTGAGTTTCCATTATTTCTTATGGGGAAATTCGCTTTGATATACGAGTGTTTTGGATTACAAGCACGTTTCCGGAACGAATTATTGCTCACAATCCAAGGTTCCACTGTACTTATTTGGCTGACACCTTTATCCAAGGCGACTTACACCATTTATGATACAATGGGTTACATTTCTTTTGGTTTTCCGATTGGAGCACAGGCAGGCTAAGTGACTTGCTCAGGGTCACACAGTGTCAGTAGTCCAAAGATTTAACTACTCCACCACACTGCCGGGACCCCCAATGCACACATACTGTACACAAGTCACTATTAACAATCCAGCTAACCTGTATGTCTTTGGACTGTGTGAGGAAACCCAGGTGTACGTGGGGAAGAACACCTAACCTCCATGCAGAGAAGACCCATAATGTGAACACCGGCCTCCTTGTTATGAGGCAGCAGCACTGCCACAACATCCCCCTAACCCTAACCCCTGCCTTAACCTAATATACTTTAAAATAAAGAATGTGCTCTGACCCCCTAAGCCTAAACATTGCTGGTGCACCATGGTGGATTTTAGAAGTCCCATCATTAGTTCAATGGAGATCACTTGTCTAGGATTTCAATTGATTGCAGTATAAATGCACTGAATCTGGTGGGGAGTCAGTTGACTGAAGATATCTGTGAATATAGCAGGGCCCACAAAGAAATCACATCAACTAATACATCCATCAATCAGCTGACTACAAGACTTGGAAATGCTCAGTCAGGGGCACTAGTGTGCTTTTGGCATTCAGACATATCCATTCATCCTTTAATACAACCAGTGACTGGGCACCAAGCAGGAACCCACCCAAAAAAAAAATAATATAAAAAATTGCTACACGTATACCTGCTTATTGAAAGTAGTTGATGAGGCTAACCTTCTGGTCTTTAGTATAGAAAAGAAAGACCAAAGCAAATGATAGAAAATTACATGCAGATTCATCCCTTGTGCCAAAGTAGACATCAGGTCACTGTGCCCCTGATTTGGATAAGCGTCTTAGAAAATGGATGGATGATTGAATCATGTATTGTCATGTCAGAGCACGCTTAAAATAAACTTGGCACTAGACTTTTATTATTATTTTTCACCATCAACTTTTTGTCTTCAACTTGAAGTCCCTCCTTCAGGTTCAGATAAACATTACACACATCCTACAGAACAATAGGCTACAGTGTTTTTCTTGATTCCAGGGGGTGCCCAGAGGGTTTAATGCTCCTTCCTTGCCTCTCATTTACGGTGCCTTTCCATCAACCTCTTTCCCTTGGCATGGAGCCACCTTGCCAACAGGCAGCCAGGCATGCTGATGCACATTGACTTTGTACATTTGATATTTTTATTCAAGGCACCTTGTCAAGGAATGAATGTACCCCACTGAGGAGCGGTGTAAAGTGAAACAGCTAAAGAAGAATGCTAATGAAAGGAAAGAATTCAGAAAATACATTTTAAGTACAATTCTCTGAAAAAAATATGCTATCTATCTATCTATCTATTATATAGTGCCTTTCATATCTATCTATCTATCTATCTATCTATCATATAGTGCCTTTCATATCTATCTATCTATCTATCTATCTATATATCTATCTATCTATCTATCTATTATATTGTGCCTTTCACATCTATCTATCTATCTATCTGTTATATCGTGCCTTTCATATCTATCTATCTATCTATCTATCTATCTATCTATCTATCTATCTATCTATCTATCTATCTATCTGTTATATAGTGCCTTTCACATCTATCTGTCTGTCTGTCAGTGTTTCCTATTAATCTATATTTTATATAGTGACTTTCCCATCCATCCAGCCTCGTCCATTAGACATTGCCATTGATATCTGCCTGCTGTTTATGTCAACCTGTTTAGATAAGAACCCGAAAATACAAATGAAAGGAATTTATGGCCTCTGATAACTGAAGGCGCTCTCCATCCCCCACCGACCGATATACGAGAGAGTCACTGGTTGTAAATTAAAGAGACGGTTACCTTTAGAACTAAATAAACTTGAGCTATAGGGGGTAAAGTTCAGGCTTGGAGGGCACGACCGATGATTTGCCCCCTGACACCGCTTATTTGGGCAGCGCAAGGGTCAGCTTTATTGTTGGATTCGCGCCTGCCCTGGCAACACGAAATGAAAGCCGGCATCTCGGGTCTTGGGCTTGCGCCCTGCTGAGAGAAAATGAATTTGCACAGAAGCGTAATGTGACCGCAGGTTACAATTATTCCGCGACGGTGGTACTTTTATCTTTTGTTTTTCCGTTGCTATTATTATTATTATTATTATTATTATTATTATTATTATTATATTATATCGTCTTTTTAATAAAGCAAAAGCTGAATAGTGGATTATTTGCAATTGATGTTTCCTGTAGTTCTCTTCACATCGCACATATACAAGTTTCTCATTTCAGACGATGTTTATAGCACTCGCATCTTGTTTTATTTATTTATTTATTTATTTATTCTATCCATTCATTATCCAACCCGTTATATCCTAACTACAGGGTCACGGGGGTCTGCTGGAGCCAAGCCCAGCCAACACAGGGCGCAAGGCAGGAAACAAACCCCAAGCAGGGCGCCAGTCCAGCGCAGTTTATTTATTTATTTATTTATTTATTTATTTATATTTAAATTCTTCAACTTATGTCATTTATTGATCCCGTTTAATTTAAGGGTCGCTGTGCCAAATCTAGGACACGCTCTCGTACACAACCACATTCACTTTATGTACCATATTTCTCAAAATGTTTAGACAATATGTCTTACGTTTATTTTATATTTAATCATAAATCAAAATCTGGGCAGCGGCAGTAGGAGGGTGGAGGGTCCAGGACTCCATTTTTCAGAAGCCGCTTATCCAGAGTACGATTGTAGGGAAGCTGGAACACACGGAGAACACACACAGACTAATTTAACATCAACAGTCCACCTAATCTGCGTTTGTTTGGACCACGGGAGGAATCTCAAGTTGATTCAGAGTTTATTAAAAAGAACATCACCCCAAAAATCCTGGACCATTGAGAAGTTTGCGAAATGACGACACGAAGAACCGTTTTTGCGCCGAACTGGGATCGTCCCCGTATAAATCAAAGTCATCCAGACGATCTGGATCTGCATAATTAGATCTGGAGCACCATGTATTAATAATACACGTAATAACTCATGACGTGAAGATGTATACTTGTTGACTGTGATCGTGGAGTTTGCACGTATTTCGTCGCGCTTTCTTCAGAGACTCAATTTTAACGAAGACGTTGAGCCTGCGCGAGTGTTCTCTATAAGGGATTAACACCCAGTGATGACACTTTTCCCTTATCGAATACTTCTAAGGATAACCTCCCATGAGTTCATCAAATGTATGGTGGAAAATGAATTCAGAAATGTAAATAGATGTTTTACAGTCCGAGCCCCGAGTTTATTATTTGTGAATCAATTATATTAGACTTTAAGTTAATTGGAACACATAATCACATGTGCGTGTCTGCAATGAGGAGGATGTCAGACTTGATTCACTTTGTCATGTCATTTATACGCAATGGTAGCGCTACTATCTCACAAGAGACAGGGGTTCAAGTCCCAGGTGCCCCCTAAGTGTCTGTGTGGGTTTACTTCGTCTCTTCCGGTTCCCATTTGCTGGGGGAGGGTCTCGTCATCCTGTTCTGGATAAACAGGTTCAGAAAATGAATTGATGGAATGATGTGTTGATGGGTATCATTCATCTCAACTGCTCGCTCCAAAAGCAAAGGGCACTTAACCACTTTATCCCTCGTATTAGAACTGAACATTAGTAAAAGTTTAAACAGGAGCTTACCAATTACATACATGTAAAACTGAATTTACTAATGGAGTCAAGTGCATTTAAAAAGTAAGATTACAGGCATCCTAAATTTGCGGCTTCCGTGACAATGAAATGGACAGGCGATTACAAACTGAATGGATTTTTCTTTTTGTTTAACAAAAACAAAATTAAGTCGAGAATAAATAAAGTTAATGAAGCCGGCGTTTCCTTCTTTGAAGTCGCAGCCCTGCCGCTAGTGATTAGCGCGGCATCGTAATTTCTCGCTACGAATTTCATTTAGTCGTTTGTTTTCTCGGGATATGCTTGGATAGACTTCCGTTGGGTAAAATTTTATAACATTTCATTAAATGTTTATGGGTATGTCGTTTTAGTGAGGCTGAAAATCTGTTACAGTCTGAAAGAAATGCAGGAGGATACCGTAAACAAAGTCCTCGCAACTTTTCGCTCTGGTAGACTTTACAAATGTTCAAATGGGAATCATCCTGCGGGGCTGTGCTGCCCCCTTTTGGTGAATAAAAACATTTCCAAATAAAACATTTCAGACAAAGTTGGCAGCAGTACACAATAACGCAGGGCAGGATATGCAATCAGGAGTTCTTTCTTTCTTTCTTTCTTTCTTTCTTTCTTTCTTTCTTTCTTTCTTTCTTGTGTGGAGTTCACGCTTTCTGTTTGTATATGCAGGTGGGATTTTTCAGCTTCTCTGATTTTCTTCCCACATTTCAAAAACGTGAAGGTTTGGTTAAATGGTGACTCTAAACTGGTCCGTAGTGGCGACAGGTTTAGTTACGGGAGTAATAATAATAGTGATGAGTAGCAATTACAACTTATAGAGCAAGGAGATAAAGGAGATCATCAAGTATAAAGACCATGAGATCGAAGTAAGACGCATATGTGGAACACGAGGGCAAGATTGGCTCAAGTAGTTATACGCGCACTGGTAACCATCAAGACCGGGTTCCAAAAGCAGCTGGGTAAACTCCCGTGGAGAGACCCAGAAGATCGAGCACCTCGTCATAGCCCTCATTCTCAGACGAGTCCTCCGCTGAACAATGAGCTGAGTTCAAAGCCTGAGAGGTCTGGTTTACCTATGATGAACACGCCAGGCGTACCTGATTACACTGAGAGGAGAGTGATGATAATAATAATAATAATAATAATAATAATAATAATAATAATAATAATAATAATTCATAACATCCTTATACATCCCTAATCCAAATCAGGAGTATGGACTACAGATCCTGATAGTACTGGACGCAAAAACACGGAGAAGACCTAAAATGGTGCTGGTTCATAGTAGGGACATATTATTATTATTATTATTAAAATTAGGATCACTGGGGCCTGGTGCCCAGCCTTGCTCTTTTTCTGGAATGTAGCTTCAATTCATAAAATAGTAATATAATATGATGTCCTTTTTTTTTTACATTCGCTTAATTAAATTCAAGGTCTTGTGGAGATGTAGCCTGTCTCTGCAGCATTAGCCACAAAGGCAGGTAGCAGCCCTGAATGGGGCATCAATCCATTCTGAGGCCTTATGTTATATTACAACAATCAATCAATCAGTGAATGAAGAATTAATTAATATTAATGATAATTATATTAATACGACAAGATCTTTCTGAACTGACTCAATCCAAAGCAAGATCATTGGGACCTGGAGACTTTGGCACTAGCAGGAAAGTAGGAATCAGCCTTGAACAGGGGGTCTTTCTATTCTGGGCATACATTATGCAAAATAATAATAATAATAATAATAATAATAATAATAATAATAATAATAATAATTATTATTATTATTATTATTATTATTATTATTATAGTAGCAGCAGACCCTGTGACCCTGTAGTTAGGATATAGTGGGTTGGATAATGGATGGATGGATAGTAGTATAACATGGCCATACCTGCTTAACCCAATTCTATAAAGATAATAATTGTGAGGACATTGATAATAACGTTTTTAATCCTGCTTAGTCCAAATTAGGATTGACCGATTGTCTCTGAAGCGCTAGAAGCAATGCAGGAAGCAGCACTGAGCGGGGTGCTAATGCATTGCTGAGCTCATCATCATCACAATTGTTACACTGTAACTATTATTATGATCATAATCCTGAGTAAAATTTAAATTAACATTTTACGGAAATCATGCTGACGGTTGGAGCAAACAGACACTAATATGTGTCTAACTGAGAGCACGAATAGTTTATGATGCTTTCTTATAAATCGGAATTATTGAAGCTTTCTGTGTTTTTAAATGAGAAACTAAATACATGGAATGTGCTCTTTGACAACTTCACCACACACGGTCTCTGCTTGTTCGCAGATCGCATGATTTGCAACCCGTGCATTTCGTTTACTCCTAAATTATGAACTGAAATCTCCCAGACTATTCACTTTCAACACACTAAAAGAACTCGCGAGTAACCTCCAGCTACGGCTCTGCTCCCGTTTCCAAAGAAGGAATTTCTGTCATTAACAGGATTATCCAGAACATGATCTACATTTTTTATTCCATGACATTTTTGCGTTTGACTAATTGTTCGTTGGTGGCATAGCTCCGAGATTACGTAAGCGTGTAACGCGATACTTTTGAATGCCAGCAGCCCACCCTTTTCTGCTCACAGGGTGTCCCTAGCGAGCTTTTTTTCCCCCATTGGAAGTTGGATGGTTGCTGTGTTTTATTTTTGTCTATCCATCCAATCCGCTTTGAGTCAAAAATCTTACAGGGAGCGACAGTTTAAATGAAGGCAAACATTTCAATCAAAGACTTGAACTCTGCGGCATTTCAGAACTGCGCACATTGACTCACCTGAACTTTAATGTGCCACGACGGATTTTGCCGTGTTGCCAATCTTTGTGAATGTCAATCAGAGCTTTGTGTGAACATTTTGTCTTTATTCACGTCTCTCAATGCGGCCAGAGAAATGGACTTTAAACCACAAGTCCTTACTTGTGACTCACAGTGTGACTGTCATTTAACTCGCTTGTGCTGTAATTCTTTAAATACTGAATGTGTCTGAAGCAGAGTTCTTTCTTTGAGTTGCACCATCCCTTAAAGGCGGTTTATAAATAATGATTGGTCTGAATGGGATTTCGGAGCTCTGCCATGCCTTCCTTTTTATTTTACACGTTTGAAAATTCACTTCTTCTACACTTGTAGCAGACCTCGAGATATTAAGATTGTGGAACACAGAGGGTGCTGTAAATTTACTGACCATGGAAGACGCCTTATTGATAGACAGGTAGAAACATAGAAAGGGCATTATAAGGTAGACAGAGTGAAAGGCACTATATAATAGATAGGTAGAGAGGCCACTAAATAAGAAGTCAGACATGAAACGTGATATATGTTGCACTATAAAATAGACAGGCCACTATATCAGAAGACAGACAATCATGTTTATTCCCAATATATTCATTGGCAACAGATTTAGGGTTCAAAATTGGATTGATGTAAATGATTGTGACATGTAAAGGACTAGCACCTGTCCTGGGTTGATGGCCAGTGCTGCCGGGACAGACATCAATTAACTCTCTATTACTCTGAATTGTATAAGCTATCTATCTATCTATATATCTATCATATAGTGCCTTTCACATCTATCTATCTATCTATCTATCTATCTATCTATCTATCTATCTATCTATCTATCTATCTATCTGTTATATAGTGCCTTTCACTCTATCTATCTATCTATCTATCTATGTATCTATCTATCTATCTATCTATCTATTTATATAGTGCCTTCAACATCTATCTATCTATCTATCTATCTATCTATCTATCTATCTATCTATCTATTATATAGTGCCTTTCACATCTATCTATCTATCTATCTATCTATCTATCTATCTATCTATCTATCTATCTATTATATAGTGCCTTTCACATCTATCTATCTATCTATCTATCTATCTATCTATCTATTATATAGTGCCTTTCACATCTATCTATCTATCTATCTATCTATCTATCTATCTATCTATCTATCTATCTATCTATCTATCTATCTATTTATATAGTGCCTTCAACATCTATCTATCTATCTATCTATCTATCTATCTATCTATCTATCTATCTATCTATCTATCTATCTATCTATTATATAGTGCCTTTCACATCTATCTATCTATCTATCTATCTATCTATCTATCTATCTATCTATCTATCTATCTATCTATTATATAGTGCCTTTCACATCTATCTATCTATCTATCTATCTATCTATCTATCTATCTATCTATCTATCTATCTATCTATCTATCTATTATATAGTGCCTTTCACATCTATCTATCTATCTAATGGATGGATGGCAGGTATTTTGGGGTAATCTCAGTGATTACTAAGAGCAAGTGCTGCCAGTTGTGCTATAGAAACGTTGATGATTAAATTAAACCAAAATGCTAACTTAACTTATTGGTTCCCTCCATCACACAGCCCTCCAGACAATGGCGTTGTTTGAATATTTTTTCCGGATGTCATCTCCAACAGCTGAAGCGACTCTTTTGGCTCACCCATCTGCCATACTGCCTTTACACAGTGAACCCCATGCCATGTCAGAGGTGAGGAGTGAGTGGTGTCTTTGTGATCTTGTGTAGCTCCTTTATCAGTTCACTCCATCACAAGACCCAGCTGTTTTAGTGTCTCTGCAATGTCTCTTCTGGCAGTTGAAGTGCGTCTTTCAGAAGCCCACAGTTTACCAGTAATGTGGACTGAATGTGACATTCTGTATAACAGACTTATTGCACCTGCAAAGTGCCTTATAAATGCATGGACCATGAAAGGCGCTCTATGACGTTACAAGATTCCTAGTTTAGTCCCCACCACATACTCTTTGTGTGACCCTTCACTTGATCCTCTTTGTGGATACGTCCATCTTAAAGTGATCACAATAAAAACAAACATGGTAAGAAGTGTAGTCTACCTGCAAAAATCACGCCTTGTGAAGAGTTGTATTATACAATTCACGATTATTGCTTCAGTCTCCACCATTTACACTGTAAAACCCTGCGTGGATAACTTCCTCATCAAGTGATTATCATATAACATGGTGGTAGCAGCTTAACTTAACCTGCAAAAATGCTTTGCAATGGTGCAGACCAGGAAAGGCACTATATAAAATTATGAGATGGCTGCTTTAGTCCCTACCACTTATTCGGTGGGCAAATTCATCATCAAGTGATCACCATAAATAATGCTGGGCAGGGCTGGATTAAGATGAAATTGGGCCTGATGCTGCAGCGTAGAAAAGGCCTATTTTTTTCTCGGCATTGGTGCATTCGACACTCACCGTACACGCGCACTCAGACCGACCGAGGAGCCGTAATTGCTTGCGACGCAACCAGCCAGCCTTTATTGAACATGAATAATAATAATGACGGAGTGTCGTAACAACTCGAGATTAACATCAAACTGTGTAACATCAACATTCATTGGCAACTGTCTGAAAAGTGCACTTAATGCACAACACCTAACAATGAAATACACACAATTTCTCAATTCTCTTACAAAACAGATTAAGAAAAAATGAATTTGCTTAGACATTGGGTCAAAGTGACTCAGTTCAGGCTACTGAGGGTAAAAATTTGTCCACAATTTAAATTTCATAATAGACCAGAATTCTGTCGAGGATTTAAAAAATTCTAAACATCCATGCCGGGCCTGCGGGCCAGCATTTAGTTTTACCTCTACAGATAATCATTTAAACAGCCGTCGATTTTTACTGTACAACTAACTTTCAAGGTGAAAAATTAACTATGTGGCACTTACCAAGCAATAATAAAGTGTCAAGAATCCCCAAGATATTGCAAAAAACGCAGCTAAATTACCTGCCTATCTTATTTCATTATTCTATATTCCATAGTTTGCATTTATTCTGATTTTGCACTTTGCACAATTGCACTGTAGTCTTTTGCACATTTCCTACATATATGTATATACAAATATATATTTCTTTCTTGTATATGTAGAAATGTTCCTTTGTGACAGTTGTATACACACATACACATGCACAGAGAGCAAGGTAAAACTGGAGTCCAATTCCTTGTATGTGTTGGCCAATAAAGCTGATTCTAATTCTGATTCTGAAGTAAACTGTTTAACGTAAAATTGATAGCATTAACTTGAAATCTTGGGTTAACAATAAACACGACGACGTTATAGTTACGTCACAGCGCAAAGAACAATAGTAACTGTATAATAAGTAACGCTGTGTCTAGTCATCTGAAAGTCGGACTCCAAATTTCATTCTAAGAATTATTTTGAGGTTCATATAGCAAAGGAAAACTGTTCAGCTTCCGGAAAATTCTCGTCTGTTTTCATCTGGGCCTATTTCAGGAATGGGCCAAATGCTGCGGCATCAATAGCACTCACCTTAATCCGGCCCTGATGCTGGTAAAGACTGAACTCCACCTGTAAAAATTTCTTCTGATGAAAGGCGCTATATAAAATTAAAAGATGGCTGCTTTATTCTGTGTGTGACCCTGAGTGGGTAAATCCATCATTGAACAATTCCTGCATAAAATGTTGGTAAAAGCTGAAGTCAGTCTATAAAAATGCCTTGCAATGGTGCAGACCATGAAAGGCGCTATATAAAATTAGAAGATGGCTGCTTTAGTCCCCACCACTTATTCTTTGGGTACGTTCATCATCAAATGATCACCGTAAATAATTCTGGTAAAGGCTGAACTCCACCTGTAAGAAATTCTTGTGATGAAAGGCGCTATATAAAATTAGAAGATGGCTGCTTTATTCTGTGTGTGACCCTGAGTGGTTAAATCCATCATTGAACAATTCCTGTATAAAATGTTGGTAAAAGCTGAAGTCAGTCCATAAAAATGCCTTGTGATGGAGTGGACCATGAAAGGCGCTATATAAATCAGTTCACCTTTTGCAGAAGAGCTCCACGTGCTATAAATTGCCGGCACCTAGGACCCTGATGCAGATCATTATGGGGTGGGTGGCGTGTGCAGGTGTGACCATCTCCCCAGCCCCTCGGCCCCTTTGCGCGCAGCCATGCGCCGCTCGCCGTTTCAGGAGCTGGAGCGATTAATTTTGAAAATGAGAACAATTCTTCCTGTTTGTCTTTATTTATTGTCCCATTGTTGACTCCAGTCTCTCGCACTTGATCCTTTTTTTTCCCACGCAGCGTACAGGAAGCACCTCAGTGGCACTCGGCTTCCTTGAATTCTTTTTCTGAGAGGCTCCTGGCCTGCTCGCTCCCAATTGCTTTGTAATGCACTTGCATTCAAAATGCTGGCAGAGCCGGAGGAGACTTCCTTCCTAGGACTCGGCGCTGACCGTCTCCTAATCACACGTGAGTCCCACGCAACCCCTGGGAAAATGTTTATCTGCGCCAGTCGGCCTTTTTTGTTTTTTACACTGTTTATAGAAGCCGGGTCTCTGAAACACACTTTCCATCCATGCGTGATGTGTGCCTAAGAAATAAAGAAAAAGGCGGTGAAGCTCTGAAATCCATAATATCGCCCAAAAACACCACCCCTCCTAGTATGTGGGAGAGCCGTTTGAAAACCAGTGGTTGTGTAATGTGAGACCAGACTGCAGGGGGGGACCCCCAATTTGTAGTTTTTTATAGTTTTGTAAAGTCAGGCAGACAGAAGGGCGGTGGTCAAGATCCCCCATTTGTCTAAAGAGAGAAGAAAAAAACAATAAATTAAAGAGCCAAACCACATAAAGGTTTGTATGCCGATTCAGCCACGACAGTCAAACCGCTGACAGGTGACATGAATAACACGGATTATATCGTCACAATGGAACCTGTCACGGGGTGAGAGATCTTAGGCAGCAAGTGAACCGCCAGCTCCTGAAGGTGACGTGATGGAATCAGGGACAATGGAGGATCGGAGGGGCACTGAACAGGGCCACATTGTGATGGCTCGACAACTACGTCAGAGCGTCTCCAAAATGGCCACGTCCAGTGAGGTGTTCCCAGTATGCTGAGCTTACTGCCTGCCAAAAGTGGTCCATGGTGGGGCAACCTGTGAAGTGGTGACCCGGTCATGGGTGCCATAAGCCTCACCGATTCGCCCTATCCCATCTGGTCTGATCCCACAGAAGAGCTTACTGGAGTACAAATTGCTGAAAAACGTCATTCTGGCCTGTAGAGAAACATGTCAGAGAGGGCACAGGGCATCACAAGTCCGAGGCGCTGAGGCTAAGGATCTGCTCTGGTATCCGGAAGGTTGCCATTTCATATACCCATTACTGCTAAAAGAGGTCCTACTCTGCTTGGCCTTTAACCTGCAACTGCTCCAGAGGCCTGGTACAATGGCCGACCCTGTGCTGTCACCCCAAGGGGTATTTGAAAACAAGCAAATTCCTAATAGACGAAATTGTATAAGGTAAAATAAAGAACAAAAAGAACTTGCTACGTAGGTGACAGTCCAGTCCATGCTGACCCATGTCTACCACCAATGTGCCCACAATATGAAGCAATGGAAGAAGGGGGCCTGGTCTGATCATATGGACTGCTAGGTGTGTGTCCGTTGCATACCAGGAGAAGAGATGGCAGCAGGATGCATTGTGGGGGGGGGAAAGAAAGCCAGCAGAAGTACTGTCATGCTCAGAACAATGTTCTGCTGAGGAACCTCTGGTCCTGCTCTGTTCATGTGGCTGTGACTTTGAACACATGCCACCCACCTAAAGATTGTTGTAGACCACATATACCCCTGCGTGGCCATGGTGTTCCCTGATGGCAGTGGCCTCTTTGAGCAGGATAATAAATAAATAATAAATTGCAGGGAGAGAAGGAGAAGAGAATGTTAGCAACAGCGCCCCCTCTGGCCCTGGTGGGTTATCACATACCTCGTCTGAGCCAATGAGGAGAGATACTTTGACAAGAAGTGTGACACACACACACATACTGTATACTCCACGGTGTGTGTGTATATATATATATATATATATATATATATATATATATATATACACTACATTGGCAAAAGTATTGGGACGCCTGCCTTTATACACACATGAACTTTAATGACATCCCAGGCCTGTGGTGGGCTGGCGCAATGCCTGGCTTTGTTTCCTGCCTTGTGCCCTGTGTTGGCTGGGTTTGGCTCCAGCAGACCCCTGTGACCCTGTAGTTAGGATATAGCAGGTTGGATAATGGATGGATGGATGGACATCCCAGGCTTTAATATGTAGTCGGCCCACCCTTCGCAGCTCTAATAGCTTCAACTCTTCTGGGAAGGCTTTCCACAAGGTGTAGGAGTGTGTTTATGGGAATTTGTGACCAGGAGAGCATTGGCACTGATGTTGGACGAGAAGGCCGGGCTCACTTGCAGTCTCCCAAAGGTGTTGAATCGGGTTGAGGTCAGGGCTCTCTCTGAGCAGGCCAGTCAAGCTCCTCCACACCAAACTCGCTCCTCCATTTCTTTATGGACCTTTGCTTTGTGCACTGGTGTGTGCCCAGTCATATTGCCATCCCCAAACTGTTCCCTTAAAGTTGTGAGCATGAAATTGTCCATAATGGCTTTGTATGCTGAAACATTAAGAGTTCCTTTCACTGGAATTACACCCCACACCGTTCTCCTGGCCAGACTCGTCCATTGGATTGCGTGATTCTTCACTCCAGAGGACACGTCTGCACTGCTCTCGAGTCCAGTGGCAGGCGTTGGGCTTTACACCACTGCATAAGACGCTTTGCATTGCACTTGGTGATGTCAGACTTGGCTGCAGCTGCTCGGCCGTGGAGACCCATTCCATGAAGCTCTTTCTCGACGCTGCACTGTTCTTGAGCTATTGGACGTCTGTAGCTGTCGACTCTGCAGAACATTGGCGACTTCTGCACACCTCAGCATGTGTTGTCCCCGCTCTGTGATTTGATGTGGCCTACCACTTCATGGCTGAGTTGCTGTTGTTCCCAGTTGCTTCCACTTTGTTATAATACCACTAACAGTTGACCGTGGAACATTTAGCAGCAAGTAAATGTCACGAATGGATTTATTGCACAAGTGACTTGAATTCACTGAGCTCCTGAGAGCGACCCATTCTGTCACCAGTGTTTGTAGAGACCAGCAGTCTGCATGCCGAGGGGCTCGATGTTATACACCTGTGGCCATGGAAGTGACTGGAACACGTGAATTCAATGATTTGGAGGGGGGCCCCTTTTGGCAATATAGTGTGTGTCTCTGTGTGTGTGTGTGTGTATATATATATATATATATATATATATATATATATATATATATATATATATATATATATATATATATATATATATATATATAGTGGGCATTTGGGGGTACTGTTGCTTTGGGAAACCCAACAGACAGATACACTGGACAAAAACATAAAAGCACCAAGTAAATTTTTTAAATCTTCTTTGCAGCAATCGTGCCTTCAAAGCACCACATCCACCAAATACACAATAAACAACACAATAACTCTAGCAATTCTTTCCTCCCAGCAGCTCCATCACACTTCCTCTCAACTCCAGCTCTTTTGCTAGGTCTCCACTAGTTCTTTATATAGTCCTTGACCCGGAAGTTCTTCTGTTCTTCCGTCCATGTGATTCACCAGCACTCTGGGTCAGATAGAGACTAGTATTTTCTTCAGCATGGAAGTACTTCTGTCCATCTGTCCCCATGACTTGGGAGTACTTCTGGGCTATATGGGAAATAAAAATCCCCATGTCTCCCTGCAGCGTCAAATGGCAGCACCCACGGTACCCAGCAGTGGCACCGCTGAGCTGCTGGGAAGTCACCATCTAGCATCCTGGGTGTGTCGGCCGGGTTGAGCTGCTGGCCTTCCATCACAAAATATATATATATATATACTGTATATAGTGAGAGGTCATCTGACCTCCATCAAACAGACACCAGTATAAGTCCAAAAACACACACATTTTTTCACAGCAAGTCCCAACACAATGTCCATGGGTCAAATTTCTTCCTTCTGTCCCTGGAGCTTCGTCCACCTCTAGCTCCCAACTCTTGCTCCCTAACTGTAGGAAGGCAGCCCCCTTTATAGATACCCGGACGTGCTCCTGGTGCTTGCTGATGTTCTTCCGGCGACACTTCCTGGTGTTGCAGAAATGCCGCATGAACACCCGGAAGCACTCTGGGCATCGCTGGAAGGTCCTTCCTGCTACTTCCCCGTGGTCCCCTTGCTATCCAGGGCGGTTGCTCCCTCGTGGCCTGGGACATGTATTAAATTGCTACCCGATACTTCCAGGTATCCCAGCTGGGTCTGGCCCCCAGCCTCCTTGCGCAATATATATATATATATATATATATATATATATGTCTTCACTCATTTTCTAAGCAGTAAATCCTGACGACTACGCCAATCTGTAAAGAAAACAGATCAGAAACACAGATTAAGTGTTGGGGAACCGTCCCCATATACTGTCAATGCAGCAAGATTGATCGTCCTTTGTACAGCACAGTGAAAGTGAGCATATACATTCGACCATGATGTTGGATAGGCGGCTGGATTTATGGCGAATGAACCGGAAATTGTTTCGGGGAGGAGGTGCCGTGAACTGAGGGGGGATGGTTGAAATGTGGAAGTTCTTGAGAAAAGGACAGAAGCATTAGTATCAATATATTATATATAAAAAGATTTGTTAAGATACTGTAAGACATTACAGCGTGGCTCCCACATATGTCCTTCTCCAAGACACCATACCTGTGAGTCATCTTGCTCTTATGTAGAGATACCTGCACAGGCTTAGGGGAATTTGCTAATTTGACACAGGAGATAGAAAATTTAATTCAGAGTATGAAACAGGAAACAATTAGTGGCAAGAGCAGAGAGGAAAGATAAACTCATTATACAAACATAAGTCAACACAACAGGGACGACACAGGAGGGCAGTGCTTAGAGCCGACGCTTTGCAGATCTCGAGTCCTGGGAATCCCTCCAGCAGCTTTCAGAGGTCCCCAGCAGGACCAGCTACTATTCCCTTAAATCTCTATGAGGGACCACACCAGAGCAATGCCAGGGGAATGCCTTCAATGAGTGTAATGGTGTTCTACCCTCTTGCCAACCTTCCTTGGTCTTCCATTATCACTATTTAAAGGTTCAGACATTCCTACTAATGGCTGAGTCACCAACAGTTCAGAGTCTTTGGCCCATACTCAACAATTCTCCCCAGGACTTCTCTTTTTTTGGTCTCTTTCCTGCTGATGCCCCCTACTGGGACCCCTGCTTTACTTAAAGTGCTTACATGCTTAAAGGGATCACTATACATTTTCACTGCCAGTGTGTACCCCACCCTTCTATTTTAGGGTCCTGTTTCTACCTCATGTCACCCTCTTCATGTCACCCTCTTCTGCGTGGCACCCTTTGATTTTATGTAGTTCCTTTTCTAGTAAGCTTTATTAGTCTGCAGGTTTTCTTAATAGTTGCCAATATTGACGAACAGGACAGCAAATGACAAGCAGTAAGAAGTGTGTTTGTAGTAGCTGGGGTGGCAGTGTGGCACAGTGGTTAGTGCTGCCCCCTCCCAGTCCCATGATACTGGCTTTGAATCCAATCTGGGACTCAGTTCCTTTGTTCTTTAAATAAGAGTAGCAAGGTGGCATGGTGATTAGCCTCAGAGATTCAGCATTTTAGCCAGTTCCTTAAATGGAGCTGGCGCATTCTTTCTATTGATCTGATGGCTTTTTTTCATTCTAACTTTGCTTACAAATAGAAAAGATGTGATATTGGATTAAATGGTAACTCTAAAATAGTGGACACCCTTTCTGTCCACTGTTGGTTGCTATTTTTCTCAGTTTATCACAGGGATAACCTCAGGGGCTTCTCCACAGTCTATTCAGCTATGACTGACTGGCTAAATTGCTGTCTTTCTTCAGCCTCTCCTGTGGCTTTGTGGGAATTTGGAGTTGGGTTAGGCTCTCTGAATGTGATTCTTGATCCTCCTCGTCCAGGCTCCCCTGGCCCTGCAGTCTTTGAGTTAGGGTTAGGGTTAGGTTCTTGGAAGTAGCTTCCTTGTCTGTACGCTCCAGTAGCTTCTTCTTTTGGCCTTGTGTGATGTCCTTATGTGGGCCATACCTGGGTACAGATAGTGGCTAATGTCCTTGGAGTTATTGGCCTGTGGGTTCCCCTGCCTCCCCTTTGGCCTGCATACTGGTCCTGGCCACAAAGCCACCAGCCAAAGTCGTATGGCCCTCATCATCCAGACACTTCACGCTGGGGTTTGGTCCTGGCTACAGGGTCATCAGCTGGGGTTGTTCACCCTCGTCGTTACAGGTTCTCCTAGGCCCCCTGTAGGCTTTGAGTAAGGTTAAGGACTGGGAAGTAACTTCTTGGCCTCTGAGCCCCATGGGCTTCTTATTTTGGCCTTGTGTGCTGTCCTTATGTGGGCCATACCTGAGTACAGATAATGGATAATATCCTTGGAGTTTTCAGCCTGTGGGCTCCCCCGCCTCCCCTTTGGCCTGCATACTGGTCCTGGCCACAAAGCCACCAGCCAAAGTCGTATGGCCCTCATCATCCATACTCTTCATGCTGGGGTCTGGTCCTGGCTACAGAGTCATTGACTAGAGTCGTTCACCCTTGTCATCCAGGTTACCCTAGGACCCCTGTTAGCTTTGAGTAACGTTAAGGACTGGGAAGTAACTTCTTGGCCTCAGAGCACCAAGGACTTCTTCCTTTGGCCTTGTCTGCTGTCCTTATGTGGGACATACCTGGGTACAGACAGTTGATAATGTCCTTGGAATAATCGGCTTTTGGGCTCCCCCGCCTCCCCTTTGGCCTTGTGGGCTTTGAGCCGTGTACTAGTCCTGGCCACGAAGCCACCGGCTAAAGTTGTACTGCATGGCCATTGTCATCCAGGCTCTTCACGCTGGGGTTTGGTCCTGGCTACAGGGTCATCAGCTGGAGTCATTCACCCTCATCATCGCAGGTTCCCCTAGGACCCCTGTAAGCTTTGAGTAATGTTAAGGATTTGGAAGTAGCTTCTTGGCCTATGACCTCCGAGGGCCTCTCCCTTGGCCTTGTTTATTTGTTTGTTAGTTAGGTTGATTGACTATTCCTCTAGCAAATGCATCTTTTCGTTACTTGGTACCAAATATCCGACCCACACCATGAGAAGGTAGATGCTATAATGGAGAGAGCGGTGCCCAGGACGCCATGCTTACTTAGGCAAGGGGGTTAGGTTAGTGGGGATGGAAACCCCAAGGGTTTGTGTACTGGTACACTAGCTCAAGGATTAATTCTAATTTAAGCCAATCTAAAATTCAATCAGTGAGATCTCTAATAAAACATATATTCCTTATCAATAGTGCTAAATAAATATTTATCTCCACATTTTATTCACCTTTATAATTGTAATTTATAAATACCAGGGATTCCCAATGGATATCCACCATATATTATTTTGAAACATAATTTCAATAAGGTGTTTTAATATTTCTGCAGTGGGCTGGCACCCTACCCGGGGTTTGTTTCCTGCCTTGCGCCCTGTGTTGGCTGGGATTGGCTCTAGCAGACCCCCGTGACCCTGTAGTTAGGATATACTGTAGCGTGTTGGATGATGGATGGATGGATGTTTCAATATTTAACAACAAACATTCTATAAAGCACTACCCAACAAAATATAAAGATAAAGCTAAACATAAGTAAATATGGGATTAACAATAGGGCTATTATTATTGGCCCCGATCACAGACTTAACATCAGGGCTCCAATTTTAATTTATTAAGATTAGGGGATAATTTTCATTTTTAACCTTAGGATAAGGAGTACGGGAAGGTTAGGAGGAGGCACTGATACAGGGCATTGCTGCACCCACCACATGATGAATCAACTCAGGATCCCAGATTGGGACCTGAGTGTAGCCGTGCAATGGGTGACACCTCAGCACCAAGATGGAATGGAACAGTGGGAGGTTTTTTTATGGTGGCTGGAGTGCCAATCCTGCCACCAAGCCCCAGGTTTTTTCCTACAGGTTGGAGAGCCTACATGCTGGGCTGGGTGTAGATTAACGTCATACCCAGGACGGAGAAATTGCAGGTTAAGGGCCTTGCTCACTTGTGGCATTTGCGAGATTTGAGCTAACAACCATCCATCCATTTTCCAACCCGCTGAATCCGAACACAGGGTCACGGGGGTCTGCTGGAGCCAATCCCAGCCAACACAGGGGACAGGGCAGGAACCAATCCTGGGTAGGGTGCCAACCCACCGCAGGACACACAGAAACACACCCACACACCAAGCACACACTAGGGCCAATTTTGGATCGCCAATCCACCAAACCTGCATGTCTTTGGACTGTGGGAGGAAACCGGAGTACCCGAAGGAAACCCACGCAGACACGGGGAGAACATGCAAACTCCACGCAGGGAAGACCCAGGAAGCGAACCTGGGTCTCCTAACTGCGAGGCAGCAGCGTTACCACTGCGCCACCTTTTATTATTTTTTAGATTAGAGTATAGGGTAGGGTTGGAGAAGGACACAGAGAAATGTCTGCATCATTGAATGTTCCCAAGACCACAGTGGCCTCCATAATTGTTTAACGAAATAAGTTTGGAACAACCCCGACCCTTCCTAGAGCTGACTGTCCGGCCAAAGTGAACAGTCATGGGAGAAGGGCCTTGCTATGAGAGGTGACCAAGAGAACCTGATGGTCACTCTGGTTGAGCTCAAGAAAACCTGTGTGACGATGGGATAAACTTCCAGAAGGACCACCACCACTGCAAAACTCCACAAATCTGAGTAGCCAGACAACACATGGAGTTTTCAAAGAAAGACATCTAAAGGAGAAACAATATTCTCTGGTCTGATGAAACCAAGGTTGAACTGTTTGGCCAGGTCTGGAGGAAACCAGGCACCGCTCATCTCCGGTACATGCCATTCCAGCAGTGAAGTGTAGTGGTGGGAGCATCAGGGACGGGGAGATTAATCAGGGTTGATGGACAGCAGAAAGGAGCAAAATACAGAGATAACCTTGACTGGAATGAAGGCTTACAAAGCAAAGACAACACCAGAGTGACTTGAGTGGCCCAGCCAGATCCCTGACTTGAATATAAAGAGACATGAAAATAGCTGCCCACCAATGTTCTCCATTCAACGTGACAGAGTTTGAGTGGATCTTGTCTGATGAAACCAACATTGAACTGCTGAGACTCAACTCTAAGCGTCATTTCTGGAGGAAACCACCACTGCACCTCACCTGTGTAATGCCATTCAAATGGTGCTGGGAGCATAAGGGACTGGAAGACTGGACAGGGTTGATGGACAGCTGAACGGAGCCAAGTACGGAGATATCCTTAATGGACATCTGCTGCAGAGCTCTCTGGACCTCAAACTGGAATGAAGGCTCACAAAGCAAACACCAGACAGGAGTGACTTGGGGACAACTCTGTAAATGTGTTAGTGTGGCCCAGTCAGAGCCCAGACTTGGACCCAATCAAACATCTCTAGATATACCTGAAAATAGGTGTCAACTGATGGTCTCCATCGAACGTGACAGAGTTTGAGAGGATCTGGTCTGATGAAACCAGCGTTTGACTTCAACGTTAAGCGTCATGTCTGGAGGGAACCAGCACTGGGCAATACCGTTCCAATGGTGAAGCATGGTAGTGGCATCATCAGGGAATGGAAGACTGGACAGGTTTGAGAGAAAGCAGAACAGAGCAAAGTACAGAGACACCCTTAATGGACATCTGCTCTCATAAAGCAAAGACTACACAGGAGTGGCTCAGGGACAACTCTGTGAATGTACTTGAGTGGCTCAGTACCAATCAGTCATCTATAGATAAACCTGAAAATAGGTATTCACTGATGATCTCCATCCAACGTGACAGAGCTCAAGAGGATCTGGTCTGATGAAACTAACGTTGAACTGTTTGGACTCGACTCTAAGTGTCACGTCTGGAAGAAACCAGCACTTCACCTCACCTATGCAATACCATTCAAATGGTGCTGGGAGCATCATGGACTGGGAGACTCGGAAAACAAAACAGAGCAAACTACTTAGACACCCTTAATGGACATCTACTCCAGAGCTCTCTGGACCTCAGACTGGAATGAAGGTTCACAAAGCAAAGACAACACTGGAGTAGCTCAGGGACAACTCCGTGAATGTGCTGGTGTGGCCCAGTCAGCGGCCAGACTTGAATCTGAAGAGACAAGAAAATAGCAGACCACCGATGTTCTCCATCTAACGTGAGAGAGTTTGCCTGATGAAACCAACGATGAACTGTTTGGCATCAACTCTAAGCATCACTTCTGGGGGAAACCAACACTGCAACTCACCTGTGCAATACCATTCAAATGATGCTGGGAGCATCAGGGACTGGGAGACTGGAGAGGGTTGAGGGAAAGCAGAACAGAGCAAAATACAGAGATATCATTAATGGACATCTGCTCCAGAGATCTCTGGAGCTCAGACTGGAATGAAGGTTCGCAAAGCAAAGACAACACCAGAGTGGCTCAGGGACAACTGTGTGAATGTCCTTGTGTGGATCAGCCAGAGCCCTGACTTGATTCTGAAGAGACATGAAGATAGCTGTCCACCGATGTTCTCCATCCAACGTGACAGAGTTTGCCTGATGAAACCAATGTTGAACTGTTTGGCCTCCAATCTAAGTGTCACTTCTGGAGGAAACCCTCACCTGTGCAATACCATTCAAATGGTACTGGGAACATCAGGGACTGGGAGACTCGGAAAGCAGAACAGAGCAAAGTACAGAGATACCCTTAATGGACATCTGCTCCAAAACAGACCTCAGACTGGAATGAAGGTTCACAAAGCAAAGACCACACAGGCTTGACTCAGGGACAACTCTGTGAATGTGCTGGTGTGGCCCAGCCAGAGTCAGGACTTGAAACCAATCAGACATCTCTAGGTAGACCTGAAAATAGGTGTCCACTTATGCTCTCCATCCAACGTGACAGAGCTTAAGAGGATCTGGTCTGATGAAACCAACGTTGAACTGATTGGCCTAAACTCTAAGCATCACTTCTGGAGGGAACCAGCACTGCACCTCCCCTGTGTAATACCATTCAAATGGTGCTGGGAACATTAGGGACTGGGAGACTCAGAAAGCAGAACAGAGCAAAGTACAGAGATACCCTTAATGGACATCTGCTCCAGAGCTCTCTGGACCTCAGACTGGAATGAAGGTTCACAAAGCAAAGACAAAACCGAAGTGGCTCGGGAACAACTCTGTGAATGTGCTGGTGTGGCCCAGTCAGCAGACAGACTTGAATCTGAAGAGACAAGAAAATAGCCGTCCACCGATGTTCTCCATCCAACGTGATAGTTTGCCTGATGAAACCAACGTTGAACTGTTTGGCCTCAACTCTAAGCATCACTTCTGGAGGAAACCAGCACTTCACCTCACCTGTGCAATACTATTCAAATGGTACTGGGAGTTTCAGGAACTGGGAGACTCGAAGCAGAACAGAGCAAACTACTGAGACACCCTTAATGGCCATCTGCTCCACAGCTCCCTGGACCTTAGACTGGAAAAGATTCACAAAGCAAAGACATTACAGGAATGTCTCACTGTGAATGTCCTTGAGTGGACCAGCCAGAGCCCTGACTTGAATCTGAAGAGACACAAAGATAGCCGCCCACCGATGGTCTCCATCCAACCTGACTGGTCTGCAGAGAAGAATGGCAGAAAAATCCCCAAATCCAGGTATATGAAGTTTGTCACGTCAGCCCCAAGAAGACTCAAGGATGGAAATCGTTACCAAGGTAAGGACCGAGTCAAGTGTCTAAATCCTTGTGTCAATGAGGTAGTTGATTTTTTTTTTTTAAATAAATGTGCAAAATTTCCGAAAATCCTGTTTTCGATTTGTCATTCCCAGAAACACAACAAAATCTGGAAAATGTAAAGCGGTCAGAAGACTTTCTGAAGGGCACAGAAACATCTCACGGGGACTTGCTCCTCACGAGAATCCTACAAGTGTTTTTTTCGAGTGAAAAGTGGGAACGATCGAGACGCCTTTGAGCAGGAGTTTCAAGATCAAAGCGCCATTGTCCATCCAGTCGTTCCCAGAGTTCGGTGACCGCGGATTGCTTTGGATTATCACACATATGGTTCAGAGTGTAAGCTTTGTGAAATCTGGGAAACAGAAAAAGAAAAAAGTTCTTGTTCTTTCATTTCACACGTGAAGGGCAAATCGGGCGAGCCCCCCGTATTTTGTTTTAAATCAAATCATTTCCAGGTCTGTTGCTTCAATCAGAATCACCCACATAACGAGCTTTTTATTTTGACATGTTGCATAAACACGACTAAGTGAAGCAGACGTTCTATTTGAACTAAATTAATTATTTGTGTTGGGCTTGTCTGCTCGATGATACGCGCACACACTTAATTACGATATAACGAACGAGGCACTATAGCGCCTTTTTATTTACATACCAATTTACTGATAGCCACACCAAAGTTCCAAACACTTGCAGGCATTGTCATATCTTTTCAATGTCGGATTACAACATGCTGGCATTTTCAATCCAAATCTTCACATTCTTCAGGCTGACCTCTGATCAGGGTCCCGGCAAGTTTTCTGCTGTCGCCCCAGGCTTGTAAACTGACTTTGACCCCCATGCTGTTGAGCGCAGGACAGAAGAACAAAGGCTGAAGTGAATGGTGCGCTTCACGAGCGGCCGACGGGCTTCAGTCCGACGCTGTGGCGTCGTATTGCAGCGGTTATTGTGTTGTATTGTGTTCGTTTATGCATTGATTTACCAAACCTGCTCATCCCAATAGAATAATCTTATTAGCCTCTGGTGCAAGGAAGGAGACAACCCAGGATGGGATGACCATCCATCACAATGGCCAAATCCTAGCCTGCGTGGGAGAATATTTCCAAACAAAAAATCAGTCTTAATTAAAGGATAAGTGTCTGTGTGTCCGTCAGGTTGCTATGTCTCTGTCATTCCAAAAGATGGCAGGCACATCACAAAACATTTTTCAGATGAGTTTCACTACAGCCTGCAGTAGATATGATGTCGGTAACGTAACACTCAGAACATCCCACAACATTAAACACAACATGTCCCGAGTCAGATAACCTGCCCAGAACTCTCCCTTAACCATGGTGCAATGGGGCATTTTGTGACTGACCACATGAGTAATGCGTAGGCTGCAATTACACTCGATTGACATTTTTAGCATTTTTTATAATAAAATGCATTGCATTTGTCATTCCAACAACCGGCTCTTCACAGACATTAACGCTGCTTTTACGAATCCTGTATCAAAAGGCATTTAACAAAGACACATGCATTTAATTTGTCATTCCAACAGATGGTGCTTTGTAGGCATTAAAACTGCTTTAACAAATCCTATGGCAAATGACATATAACAGCGACACATGTGTTTCATTTGTCATTGCAATAGCTGGTGCTTCACAAACATTAACACTGCTTTCACGAATCCCATACCAAATGGCATATAACAGAGACACATGTATTATATTTGTCATAAAAAACAAATTATCTTCACAGACATTAATGCTGCTTTCATGAATCCTGTATCAAATGACATATAACAGAGACACATGTATTGCATTTGTCATTCCAGCAGATTATCTTCATAGACATTAACGCTGCTTTCACAAATCCTGTACCAAATGGCATATACCAGAGGCTCCTGCATTTATTTAATTTGTCATTCCAACATCTAGCATTTCACAAACATTAAAACTGCTTTCATGAATCCCATGCCAAATGACATATAACAAAGACACATGCATTGCATTTTTCATTCCAACAGATGGTGCTTTGTAGACATTTCTAGTAATGCATTATACAACTACAAATGTTTCCAATGCACCACCTTTTGGAATGACAAATGCAATGCCTTACAAAATTCATTCCAATTGATGGTGTAATGTTAATGTTGAGGTCTATGTTGTTTACTTAGATTTCAAATACTTAGATCTAAGATCTATTATATAGATGTCAACCTGTCATAACTAAATAACAGCAACCTAAAATGTGAGTTTAAACAATGAAATACATGTGTTGCTTACTTTTTTAATTGATTTATTTATTTCTTTATTTGTTTATTTCAGTGACAAAACATCAAACATTAAGTAATGAGTGCTGAAATGAAAACTGTCACTTTCACTTGTCAAATATGAGAGGGCGGGATCTAGCGAGTACGGTGTTTTCATTTGTGAATCAGCCACACAGAGTAGGAGGTATGCGTTTTGCTTGACATGGAATGGTTGGGAGCATGTGCTGATTACACCGCATTGCCACACCCACTAGACACTTGGGAAGCCAGGGCTCAAACTTACATGTTCAAAGTTTATGACTGTGCGTGTCAGATAATGAGGCCAAGAAAAACTTGCCCAGAATTGCTAATTGTGAAGTGGTGACTTTAATTAATTTTAATTAAAATAATAATAATAATCATCCATCCATCCATTATCTAACCCGCTATATCCTAACTACAGGGTCACAGGGGTCTGCTGTAGCCAATCCCAGCCAACACAGGGTGCAAGGCAGGAAACAAACCCTGGGCAGGGTGCCAGCTCATCGCAGATCTATCTATCTATGTATCTATTATATAGTGCCTTTCACTCTATCTATCTATCTATCTATCTATCTATCTATCTATCTATCTATCTATCTATCTATCTATCTATCTATCTATCTGTTATCCAACCCACTATATCTTAACTACAGGGTCACGGGGATCTGCTGGAGCCAATCCCAGCCAACACAGGGTGCAAGGCAGGAAACAAACCCCGGACAGGGCGCCAGCCCACCGCAGAATAATAAGCATACATTTATATATATAACACCTTTCCCATTCTCAAAGCACATCTGTAGTGTCTTCTGTCAATGTGGCACGTGATGGCCGAAGAATTACAGACACTCTAATGACAATTCACCAATCAAAGCACAGTACTGGCTAGAGCCCGCCCTCTCATCTTTGATGCATGAAAGTGACAGTTTTCTTTCAGGGCTGATTTAATTGTGCATGTGTGTCACTGAGATAAATAAATGAAGAAATAATTAAATACATACATAAAGAAATAAGCAACAAAAATATCTTTTGTGACACATTATGTATACCAAAATTTCATAATAATGATAATCTTAGATAGATAGATAGATAAACATGAAAGGCACTATATAAGAGATAGTTAGACAAACATAGCTACTATAGTCTGAAGAAGAAAATTAAAAAGAAATTAAACTTCTGCCCCAGTCCCAGTGACGCTCTATACAGGCGCATTGCTGTTGGCATAAAGGACCCCACCATCGTGTTTCTTTACACACTTGTTGGCTGAAAGTCCTCGGTGTTGGGGTGTCACAGAGAGGATGTGCAGCATTGTTCATAGTGACACTCAGTTGTGTCTTCATTCTCTCCTTTGCTACGACCTCCAGGGGGTCCAGAGTGTGTCCCGTAACTGAGCTTTTTAATTAGCTTTTTGATTCAGTGATGATGCCAGCCCAGCACACCACACTGGCTATCGAGGAGTTGTAGAAGATCTGAAGGATGTCACTTTTCACCTTAAAGGAACTCGCTCTTCTAAGGAAAAAAGATTCTGCTCTGCCTGTTCTTTTGCAGCTTCTCTGTGTTCTGAGACCAGTCCAACCAGTCATTAATGTGGACCACCAAGTACCTGTAGCAGTGCAACACCTCCACATCCACTTCCTGGTTAGTGACGAGACACAGAGTCTCAATGATTTGCTGATGTTAAGTTCTCAAAGTTCTCCCCCGGACTCCTCTCTTCTGTCTCAGCCCCCTTAACAATCACCCCATATGTGCAGAATCATCTGAGAATTTCTGCAGGTGACCTGACCTGCTGTTATATTTCTAGTCAGAGGTTTCAGAGTGCAGGGCGGACAGGCCTGGTCTTTGTGGTGCTCTAGTGTTGCTCACACAGTCCTCAAGTCTCACAGGTGGTGGTCTGCCTGACAGACAGTACATCATCCAGGACCCCACAGTTGAGTTGACCCCTTAACACAGATAGCTGGATGGTATTAAAGGCACTGGAGAAATCAGAAATGTTATTTTCACAGTGTGGTCAGCTTTGTCCAGCCTTGTGGAGCAGACCGATAATTGTATCCTCCACTCCAATTTTTGTCTGTCAGGCAAACTGCATGGGGGTCCGGGGGATGACAAATATGTGCAGAGATATTTTCAGATAAGGAAGACTCAGGTTTTAAGGTCATGTCTTGTATTATAATGGAAAAAGTGACTTAAACAAAAATGTGCAGCACCAGCAGCCCTCCTGGTTCTGACTTTGACCCCCCTGCTATAGATTTATCTATCTTTTAAAGAGTGCTTTTACTATCTCTTTATTATATAGTGCCTTTACTATCTATGTATAATATATAGTGCCATTCATAACTACCTATTTATATTGTTTTCTGTTCTATGCATTATATAGTGCCAATCACATCTATTTTGTAGTAACCTCTCTGTATTATGATACTGCCTTTCCTATCTTTCTCCATTATATAGTGCCTTTCCTACCTCTATATATGATATCTTGTCTTTAACATCTGTTTTCTCTATCTATTTTATATACTGTCTTTCCTATCTCTTTCTCTATTATATAGTGCCTTTCACATCCATCTATTTTATATTGTCTCTTTCTATTAGATAGTGCCTTTCCTATATTTCACCATTGTACAGTGCTTGCTCTATCTCTGTTTACATTGTATAGTGCCTTTTACATCTGTCTGTAGTGTTTTTCCTGTCTCTCTCTTATATAGTGCCTTTCACATCTATCTATGTTATAGTTTCTTCTCTCTTTCTGTCAGATAGTTCCCTTCCTATCTTGCTCCATTATAGTGTGTCTTTACTTATTCACTCTCTCTTATATAGTGCCTTTCACATCTATTTTATACTGTTTTTTGTATCACTCTGTTTTATTGTGCCTTTCCTATCTATTTTTTAAAACTTTAAGTTAAACATATGTACAGTATATGTATTACAGAAAATACTTCAATTGTGTAAATGAAAAAACTCATAGTTTACTTGAGCTTATGATAATTTAGGTGGGTTCCTTGTTTATAAAGGGGGGGCTGGGGAGCTTAACTCTGCTATGGGCCTATCAGCAAGTCCCGTGCCCGACCGCCTTCTCTGCGGCCCCGCCCCTGCTTCCTGTGGAGAACTGCTTTCGGAGGTCCTGAGAACGTTAGGCTATCCTACGTCTCCTCCTAGCGTCAACACTAGGTACTGCTCTCTTAGGTGACGTGGTGCTGCGGCTCAAGCACTTTCAAAACAAAATTAGAGTGAAAAAAGTGGAGTAAAATCACACAATAGTAGGCTCAAGAAACAAAGCGGAAAGGAAATCAGCCCTAATCATACGTCGAGAACAAGTCAAAGGAACAATGGACAACATGGCCCGCCCCAGTAAGAGATAACAATGCTGCCCGATTCTCAGACTCTTAAATAAATAAATAAACAAATGAATACATAAATAAATAAACTTCATTTTAGTTCAATTAAAATCAATTAGACTGCCAAATCAAACTGCCGATTTTAAAGCAAAACTTTTAAGGGTTTTAATGGTGCGACTAATGTTAAACTTTTATGTTAATTTAACACTGGTGATTTTAACAGTGTGCTGTAATTCTATCTTATAATATAAAGTAATCTAATGAAGTGGCAATTCTTGTTTCCCCCCAATTAACTTCGCCGCTCTTTCTCTGAAAACTTCAAGTTTCAAAGTCCTTTGAGCTCAAATTTTAATAAGAGCTCGTCACTCACAACGTACTGCTAATTCTGTAATTTTGTCAAGACAACGGAGCGGGGTTGGGGCTTCATTTTGGTCTTTAATGGCCCCAGGGGAGAAATGGATAGTACTAATTAGCAAGATTGGTCACTGATAGCAGAGAATATTCTGCGACATTCCAACCAAATTGTTCGTCTAGCGTCACGTTTCAGTCCAGACGTCCGCTGGTAATCGTGGACGGCCGCTAGTCAGCCATATTCTTTAGTGTGGGGGAATGGTGCCCTCTGCAGGGTTTTTTACCGCATTACATCAAATATACCGGAGTAGGCCATGAATTGGATTAATGTGTTTGGAAAAGGAATGGATGCTGAGGGCAGAAATGTGAAAGTGGGCGCACTTTGAGAAAGTACCATGGACCACTACTCGGGACTTAGTGTTAAAGTTCAGCTTCAATTATATTTCTTAAAAGTGTAAACGTATCTGTCGTATATAGTGGCTTTCATATCTACCACCCAGTTAAATTGTGAATTTTTGTTTTCAATTCTTTCTATTTTTATGTCTTTGTGTCAGTTTCATATAATGATTTTCACATCTATCTATCTAGTTTATAGCACCTTTTACATCTGTTTATCTATTGTGTGGAGTCTTTCATGTCTGTCTGGCAGTCTATCAATGAAATAGTGCTTTTCTCTATCTATCTATCTGTCTATCTATCTATCTATTATGTAGTGTATTTCACATCTATCTATCTATCTATCTATCTATCTATCTGTTATATAGTGCCTTGCATATCTATCTATCTATCTATCTATCTATCTATCTATCTATTATATAGTGTATTTCACATCTATCTATCTATCTATCTATCTATCTATCTATCTATCTATCTATCTATCTATCTATCTATCTATCTATTATATAGTGCAATTCTCATCTATCTATCTATCTATCTATCTATCTATCTATCTATCTATCTATCTATCTATCTATCTATCATATAGCATCTTTCACACTTTTCTTTCTACCTGTTTCATTATGTCTTTCCCATCTATCTATTTTCACCTTTAGACGCCGTATCTGTAATGCCTGTATCTGTATCTGTCTTATATAGTGCCTTTCACAACTGTACATTTTCTCCTGTAATGTATATATCTGCATGTTTCTTATTTATCTTATATTTTGCCTTTTCCATCTCAGTCCATCCCCCTTACTTGTGTAACCACTTGTCACTTTTTTTGTTTGTTTCACTCTGCCCCCAGTTTATGTTTAAGTGTCCCAGTACGTCGGGGGTTGGAGTGAATAAAGTAATTGTTGGCCCCTCAATGGCCGGTGCCTGCGTTGAAGTGCCCTGCCAGCACATCCCTTTGAGAATGACAGGCCGAGGAACTGAAGAGTTGACTTCAAACACCCAGTAACCATAACATGTGGGACCACCCGGGTGTGCATTGTAATGGAGGACAATACAGCACAGGGCACGTCAATACATCTGTGTTTAATATGACAGGCTTCACAGGAATACAAGTCAGATTAACAAAATGGTTTGATGTGCATCAGATATTAGAGGGAAATAAAGACGGAATAACTCACAAGCATAAAAAACAAATCAATCAATAAAATCCACAGCTGTAACTGAGTTCAGACTAAATAAACCAACGAGAGAGCCGAGCTGACATGGATCCAGCTGAAAGAGAAATGACCACCAAAAACAGGGAAGGTGCATTCAGATTGCATTTGAGTGTCAATGGAGATCTACAAACTAAAGTGCCGGTGTCACGTTATGTGAATTCTAGTCATGGGCTATGACAGACCTGCCAGTAGAAGTTTCTTACCTCGTTGCTGGACTACGTCAATTTATAGACCTCAGAATCACTGGGGATGTCACATTTAGTGACTGAGTGACGACTTCCACCCAAGCTGTGATCGTCCCTTGTCTGAGAGCCAATAATGTGCTGCCTGACAGAGCTGGTGCCGTGTGAAGGGTTAACAGGTATGGAGAGCTCAGACATCATCTCTGCCCTTTCTTTATCGTAACAGACAAAACAACACACAGACGAGCTCCTCTTGTGTTCCTGAGGTCCAAAGCTCCTGAGTTCCTTATTCCTTGTGTTTGCATTGCATGCATTGGACTTTATGAATAATGTTCATTGATTGTCTGCTCTCCGAAGAAGAAGGAGAAGAGGGGGGAGACGTGTCCGGAGGCAGGAGGAGAGGAGGAAGGTGAAGAGAGTGGAACTGAGGGGAGGAACTTAAAAAGTTGGCAGTATGACTGGTAAGGGGAGAAAGTTAGCAGATATGATGGAGAGAAGGAAGGTTGACATATTGTGTGTGAAGAGACTAAATGGAAGGGGGAGTAAGGCCAGGTGGATCAGAGGAGGATTCAAATTGTTCTATCATGGTGTGGATGGAGGAGAAATGGAGTAGGAGTTACTCTGAAGGAACAGCATGTCAAGAGGCGAAAAGAGTATCAGACAGAGTGAGGATTATGAAGATGGATACTGAAGGTGTGATGATGAATGTTGTTAGTGCATATGCACCGTAAGTTGGGTGTGCAATGGGTGAGAAAGAAGATTTCTGGAGTAAGTTGGATGAAGTGATGGAAAGAGAGTGGTGATTGGAGCAGATTTCAGTGGACATGTTGGTGAAGGGAACAGAGAAGACGAGGAGGTGATGGGTAGGTATCGTGTCAAGGAGAGGAATGAAGAAGGTCAGAGGATAGTGGATTTTGCCAAAAGGATGGACATGGCTGTGGTGAATACATATTTTAAGAATAGGGATGAACATAGGGTGACATACAAGAGTGGAGGAAGATGCACACAGGTAGATCTGATTATGTAGAAGAGTCAATCTGAAGGAGATTAAAGACTGCAAAGTGGTGGCAGGGGAAAGTACTGCATAGGATGGTGGTCTGTAGGATGATGTTGGAGATCAAGAAGAAGAAGAAAGTGAGGGCAGAGCCAAGGATCAAATGGTGGAAGTTGACAAAAGAAGACTGTAAGGTTGAGACTGGCACTGGGTGGCAGTGAAGAATCACCAGACAGCTGGGAAACTACAGCAGATGTAGTAAGGGTGACAGCAAGAAGGGTGCTTGGGGTGACATCTGGGCAGAGGAAGGAGGACAAGGAAACCTGGTGGTGGAATGAGGAAATACAGGAGAGTATAGAGAGGAAGAAGATGGCAAAGAAGAAGTGGGATAGTCAGAGAGATTCAGAAAGAAGACAAGAGTACAAGGAGATAAGGAGTAAGGTGAAGAGAGAGGTGGCGAAGGCTAAAGAAAAGACGTATGGTGAGTTGTATGAGAGGTTGGACACTAAGGAGGGAGAAAAGGACCGGTGGGCTACAGAGAGGGGCCAAGATGGGAAAGATGGGCAGCAGGTTAGGGTGATAAAGGATAAAGATGGAAACGTACTCACAAGCGAGGAGAGTGTGTTGAGAAGATGGAAAGAGTACTTTGAAAGGCTGATGAATGAAGAGAACGAGAGAGAGAAAAGGTTGGATGATGTGGACATAGTGAATCAGGAAAAGCAGCGGATTAGCAAGGAGGAAGTAAGGACAGCTATGAAGAGGATGAAAAATGGAAAGACCGTTGGTCCAGATGACATACCTGTGGAAGCATGGAGGTGTCTAGGAGAGATGGCAGTGGAGTTTTTAACCAGATTGTTTAATGGAATCTTGGAAAGTGAGAGAATGCTTGAGGAGTGGAGAAGAAGTGAACTGGTGCCGATATTTAAGAATAAGGGGGATGTGCAGGACTGCAGTAACTACAGGGGAATAAAATTAATGAGCCACAGCATGAAGTTATGGGAAAGAGTAGTGGAAGATCAGGTAAGAAGTGAGGTGATGATTAATGAGCAGCAGGATGGTTTCATGCCAAGAAAGAGCACCACAGATGAGATGTTTGCTCTGAGGATGTTGATGGAGAAGTAGGGAGAATGCCAGAAGGAGTTGCATTGTGTCTTTGTGGACCTGGAGAAAGCATATGACAGGGTGACTGAGAGGAGCTGTGGTATTGTATGAGGAAGTCGGGAGTGGCAGAGAAGTACGTTAGAGTTGTACAGGATATGTACGAGGGAAGTGTGACCGTGGTGAGGTCTGTGGTGGGAGTGACGGAGGTGGGATTAAATCAGGGATCGACTCTGAGGCCTTTCTTATTTGCAATGGTGATGGACCGGCTGACAACCAAAATTAGACTGGAGTCCCAGTGGACTGTGATTTTTGCTGATGACACTGTAATCTGTAGTGAGAGTAGGGAGAAGGTGGAGGAGACCCTGGAGAGCTGGAGATATGCTCTAGAGAGGAGAGGACTGAAGGTCAGTAGGACCTTCAGAATACATGTGTGTGAATGAGAGGAAGGTCAGTGGAATGGTGAGGATGAGGGAGTAGAGTTGGCGAAGGTGGATGAGTTTAAATACTTGGGATCAACAGTACAGAGTAATGGGGAGTGTGGAAGAGACGCGAAGAAGAGAGTGCAGGCAGGGAGGAGTTGGTGGAGAAGAGTGTCAAGAGTGATTTATGACAGAGTGAAAGGGAAGGTCTACAGGACGGTAATGAGACCAGCTGTGTTATATGGGCTGGAGACGGTGGCACTGACCAGAAAGCAGGAGACAGAGCTGG
The DNA here is from genome assembly GCF_016835505.1 of Polypterus senegalus. Lineage (NCBI taxonomy): Eukaryota > Metazoa > Chordata > Cladistia > Polypteriformes > Polypteridae > Polypterus > Polypterus senegalus. The sequence continues at coordinate 314,270,911 of NC_053155.1, read as the reverse complement.
AGGTGGCAGAGTTAAAGATACTAAGACAAGGCATGACAAGGATGGATAGGATTAGAAATGAGGACATTAGAGGGTTAGCTTAAGATGGACGGTTGGAAGACAAATTCAGAGAGGCGAGATGGTGTTGGTTTGGACATGTGCAGAGGAGAGATGAGGGGTATATTGGGTGAAGGGTGCTAAAGATAGAGCTGCCAGGGAAGAGGAAAAGAGGAAGGCCTAAGAGAAGGTTTATGGATGTGGTGAGAGAGGACATGCAGGTTATGTGTGTAACAGAACAAGATGCAGAGGACAGAAAGATATGGAAGAGGATAATCAGCTGTGGTAAACCCTAACAGGAGCAGCCAGAGAAAGAAGAAGAAGATGAAGGTTGTCAGCTCTCAATCACACAGACTCCAACCCTATGACTAAAGACCAAATCAAACCCACTAGAAGGGTGAGCTGTGGATTTGTGGGACTGTGTCACTGGGTACATCAGACTACACGACTAACCTTCACTTGAGCAGACCACTGACTGCCTCTGACAAGCTAAGGTTATGTAAATGAAGGCTACGACTGAGAATCACTAGAAAATCTCATGTAATGTAAAGAGGTGGGGTCCAGAGGAAAGAAGAAGCCCATAAGGATAAGTGAGCCTTCACCAGTGGAGCAAAACTAGGCTTTGGGATCCTAAGAAGTCCCTGTGCCATTTGTATGAGTGAGTCTGGGCTCATAAGGGAATGCATCTGGTGTAAAATGGAAAACAAGCAGATGTGAAAGGCACTATAAAAAGAGATAGGGTAGCTAGATGTAAAGGACACTAAATAATAAACACATAGATGTTAAAGACATAGCATAGCTGATAGATAGATAGATACATAAATAGATAGATAAATAGGAAAGGCACTATATAATAGATAGATTGATTTGAAAGGCACTACAAATCAATAGATAGATAGATAGATAGATAGATAGATAGATAGATAGATAGATAGATAGATAGATAGATAGATAGATAGATAGTGTCAGGGATGCCAGGAGCAGCGGCCGGGACGCCGTGAGGGACCGGAAGAGGGTCAGAGCCCACCCTAGATCACGTGGGGGCCACGGGTACAGGGCATGGAAGCTCCACCCTATAGGAGCCCGTGGTCACTGCCAGGAGGCGCCCCAATGCCTTGGGGACTTGTTACCCCAGCACTTCCGCCACACTAGGAGGTGCTGGGGGAAAGATTTAGGACGGCACCCGGGGTGCGGCCAAAGGAGGAATGCCGGGAACACCTGGGGCTCATCCGGGGACTGTTTAAATTCCATTCATTCAGGGCTAGAGTCGGGTGGAAGGAGGACAAGGCAGAAGAGAGTGGAGGCGGCCCGAAGAAAGGCATTTGAGTGGCCAGGACTGTGTTGGGGTTTGTTCACTACTTTGGACTGGGTCTGAGTGACCATTTACTTGTATATATTTGTGTAAATAAACGTGTGGTGGTTTGATGAACAACATGTCCGGCTGTCTGTGTCCGGGCCGCTTCCACAATAGATAGATAGATAGATGTGAAAGGCACTATATTGTGGACAGGTAGATTGATCTGAAAGGCACTATATGATGCATAAATATATAATGAGATACTAAAGGCACTATATGATAGATAGATACTGTAAATAGTGAGATATGAAAGGCACTATATGGTAGTGTGGCAGACAACCAGGGATCTTGCCCCACCAGGAACCCTGGAAGAAGGACGGACCGGGAGAGGGGCACTATCTTTCCCTGGGTGCAAGAGAGCAGCCCCCCTGGGCCGTATCAGGGCCACAATCGTGGAATACCGGAGCTCATGCCTTTTTGGTTCTGTGGCCACCGCCAGGGGGAGCGGAACGACTTAACGAGCCCATTTGGACTGTGATGCAGCCACACCCAGAAGTGCAGCCTAATTAGGCTAATTACCACCTGAAGCACGGCTGGGTGGGCTATAAGAGGAGCCTGCAGCCACTACTCAAGGAGCTGGAGTCGGGTGGAAGAGGACAGAGCTTATGAGTAGGAGTGAAGTAAAGGACTGAGTGTAGCGTGGTGATCTGGAAACTTTGTGTTGTTGTGTGTGTCAGAAAATAAAGGGTGTATGTTTTGAAGACATCTGGAGCCTGTGTCTGTCTGTGCCAAGGCTGTTCTCTTATAATAGATAGATAGATAGATAGATGTTAAAGGCACTGTATTACAGAAATATTGATAGACATGAAAGACAGATATGGAAGAAGATGATACATTGTGGCAACCCCTAATGGGAGCAGCTGAAAGAAGAAGAATTAAGACACTATATACCCCAAAGAAGAAATATGCTATGTATTATATGTTATTGTGAATGGGAAAGAATGGGCATTTCTTCTTTCAGAAGGACCATTACCAAAATGTTGTACACATTTTTATAAAGATCAATTGATCAATTCATTATAAAGATCAGTGTCAATTAATTTTGCACTCCTAGTAACAGAAACAGCACAGTTACATTGAGCCACCGAATCCCATGCAACAAAGAACCCAACAAATACCAAAGCAAGTGCAACTAGGACAGTACATGTTGCTGGGTGGCTTTTTAAAAACTATTTGCATCTTTCAAATATCTCAAACTGTAGCCCCACACTCCTGCTGCCGCACCCCAGCTCCACTGTCCCTCCATTCTAAATGTCTTGTGATTCTGCACAGCCCAGACATGTTGATTTTCTTAAGATAGCCTGCAGCACCCTCTGCAGGAAGCCTTTGGCACTACTCGCCATCTATCTGTTTTGTGAGGGTCGACTTTTGAATATCTGTACAGTCGTGGCCAAATTTTGGAGAATGACACAAGTGTTGGTTTTCACCAAAGTTTGCTGCTTCAGTGCTTTTAGATCTTTTTATTCAGATGTTTCTATGGTCTACTGAAGTAGAATCACAAGCATTTCAGAAGTTTTAAAGGCTTTTATTGACAATGACATGAAGTTTATGCAAAGAGTCAATATTTGCAGTGTTGAGGATTGACCGCAAGTTCTCAATGGGATTAACGGTCTGGGGAGTTTCCTGGCCATGGACCCCAGATTTCGATGTTTTGTTCCCCGAGCCACTTAGTTATCACTGGAAAAGGCATTGTTGGTCACCAAACTGTTCTTGGATGGTTGGCAGGAGTAAACTTAAAACTTCATGTCATTGTCAATAAAAGCCTTTGAAACTTCTGAACTGCTTGCAATTCTAACTCTGTCTACCATAGAAACATCTGACAAAAAGATCTAAAGACACTGAAGCAGCAAACGATGTGAAAACCAACACTTGTGTCATTCTCCAAACTTTTGGCCACAGCTGTAAATATTCACCTCTCAAGGGGCTTGGCGTCCTGTCCAGGTATTGTTCCTTGTTTGCACCTGAGGCTTCTCCGTGACCCTGCCCTGGATAACCAGAATGAAATGAAGCAAAGAATAAAACTTGAACACTTTTTAGAAGTCAACTCTACACATGCAGTTACTCTGAAATTGTAACTCTGGGCAGCTTGCTGCATGGGATAATAATCTCTGTGAATTTTTGGTGGACTGAGAAGATAATCATCATCATCATCATCATCATCATCATCATCATCATCATCCTTGGGTGAAAAATGAAATGAAACCCGCAAATCATTGGCACTGCCTTCGTGACACACCTCATTGATTTCAATGGTCTTCTTTTCATTCTGTACGATCCCCATTATTGTTGGTGACCTCGGAGGTCCCCAGTGACGGGTTTCTTCATTTCGGTGCTTTGCTTACAAATCCGGCATTATGCAATTTTTTTTCTTTATTTTATGTTATGTTATGTTATTTATTTGTTTGTTTTTTTTTTTTCATCAAATACGGATTTGCGCTTTCCGAGTGGTTGTTGTGGCATATTGCGCTCCAAATCCGACGGCTACTTTGACTAATACGTCACCTCGCAGTCGAAATGAGCACCCCTGATGAGTTCGGTGCAGTTCTTCTCTCCGGTGGGGACGCAGATGACAGAGTTGACGAAGCAAAACAAAACGTGCAGGATTTGGGGACTCCCATTGACCACTTTTGTAAAAGGGCTCCTTATTTGTTTTCTTTAGTGGGTTTGTGTGGTTCCTCTTAGTGCCATTGCTTGACCAAGCACCATTTCATTTTGAGATGGGTCTTTGGCATAGAATTAATTTTTATATAGCACCTTTCTCACCACTCAAAGCACTTCAGTGAATGGGGTTGGGGTGGCCATGTCAACCACTACTAATGTGTAGCACCCACCTGGATGATGTCATGGCAGCCATTTTTGCACCAGTGTGCCCACCACAACATGAGCTATTAGGGGGTGAAGGAGTCAGATGAGTCAGTTAGCCAGTCAGAGATGGGTGGGGGGAGATCAGGGGGGCAGAATGTCCAGGCTGGGGTGGGCAGTTTAGTCAGTACATCTGGATACACCCAACTCTCCCCTACCCTAACTTACTCTTTACAAAGGGTGCCCAGGGATCTGAAGTTAATATTTCACACTTTGAAACGCTTCCTAATGTTTAGAAAAAAAAAAAAAAAATTTTAATGGAAGGCGGCTCGGTGGCGCAGTGGGTAGCGCTGCTGCCTCGCATTTAGGAGACTCGGGTTTGCTTCCCGGGTCCTCCATGTGTGGAGTTTGCATGTTCTCCCCGTGTCTGCGCGGGTTTCCTCCCACAGTCCAAAGACATGCAGGTTAGGTGCATTGGCGATCCTAAATTATCCCTAGTGGGTGTGTGTGTGTGCCCTGCGGTGAGATGGTGCCCTGCCCGTGCTTTGTTTCCTGCCTTGCACCCTGTGCTGGCAGGGATTTGCTCCAGCAGACCCCCATGACCCTGTAGTTAGGTTGGATAGAGCAGGTTGGATAATGGATGGGTGGATGTATCTTTAATGGATGGTAGCCCCCATGTGGTTATTTACTGTATGATATGGAGCCAGTTATGGAAATAAATATATATATATATATATATATATATATATATATATATATATATATATATATATATATATATAAAAGCCAAATACCACTGACTCACTCATCAACAAATCTCCTGAACCATGATGACTTGGGAGTTGAAATTTAGAATGTAGCTTACCCTTGGCCCATAGGTGCTCACTAAGAAACGTTTTTAAAAATTTCGTGGTCCAAGCGCATTCTGTCTTTATGTCTGTCCGCTGTTCACCAGAGAATTACTTAACGGATTTAGATCGGGTCGTTTGCTTAAAATTTAAATGAACATTCCTTTGATTTTGTGACTTTCTCATTGCGATAAGTATCATAGTTTGCTTGTGGTACCAATGTATTAGTGTGTAACCGAGAGAGACTCATCGGGCTGTGGCGCCTTTCTCACTCATGCGTCTGCCTCAGGGCGTAACCTTAACTCCGCTCAGTTAGCGAACGAGAAAATTACTTAACGGCTTTGGAAAACATCTTGTATCACTCCTGTCCCAAAGGTATCACATCCTAGTGAGCTGAATGACTTCTGGCCTGTTGCTCTGACGTCACATCTGATGAAGACCATGGAGCGGCTGCTGCTTCACTACCTGAGGCCACAGGTCCGCCACGCCCTTGACCCTCTGCAGTTTGCATACCAGGAGAAGGTGGGAGCGGAGGATGCCATCATCTATATGCTACACCGATCCCTCTCCTACTTGGACAGAGGCAGTGGTGTTGTAAGAATTATGTTTCTGGACGTCTTTAGCGCCTTCAACACCATCCAACCTCTGCTCCTTAGAGACAAGCTGACTGAGATGGGAGTGGATTCACACCTGGTGGCATGGATTGTGGACTATCTTACAGACAGACCTCAATATGTGCGTCTTGGGAACTGCAGGTCTGACATTGTGTTCAGCAATACAGGGGCGCCGCAGGGGACTGTACTTTCTCCGGCCCTGTTCAATCTATATACATCAGACTTCCAATATGACTCGGAGTCCTGCCACGTGCAAAAGTTCACTGATGACACTGCTATTGTGGGCTGCATCAGGAGTGAGCAGGAGGAGGAGTACAGAAAGTTAATCAAAGACTTTGTTAAACGGTGCGACTCAAACCACTTACACCTTAACACCAGCAAGACCAAGGAGCTGGTGGTGGATTTTAGGAGGCCTAGGCCCCTCATGGACCCTGTGATCATCAGAGGTGACTGTGCTGAGGGTGCAGACCTTTAAATATCTGGGAGTGCAGCTGGATGACAAATTGGACTGGACTGCCAATACTGATGCTCTGTGTAAGAGAGGACAGAGCCGACTATACTTTCTGGGAAGATTGGCATCCTTCAACATCTGCAGTAAGATGCTGCAGATGTTCTATCAGACGGTTGTGGCGAGTGCCCTCTTCTACGCAGTGGTGTGCTGGGGTGGCTGCATAAAGATGAAAGACGCCTCACGCCTGGACAAACTTGTTAAGAAGGCAGGCTCTATTGTAGGATTAAAGTTGGACAGTTTAACATCTGTGGCAGAGCGACGGGCATTAAGCAAACTCCTGTCAATCATGGAGAATCCACTGCATCCACTGAGCAGGATCATCTCCAGGCAAAGGAGTAGCTTCAGTGACAGACTTTTGTCACTGTCCTGCTCCACTGACAGACTGAGGAGATCGTTCCTCCCCCACACTATGCGACTCTTCAATTCCCACGGGGGAGTAAATGCGAACATTAATTTTATTTTAATTCTTTTCATTTTTATTACTATTTAATTTAATATTGTTTCTTTGTATCTGTATACTGCTGCTGGATTATGTGAATTTCCCCTTGGGATTAATAAAGTATCTATCTATCTATCTATCTATCTATCTATCTATCTATCTATCTATCTATCTATCTATCTATCTATCTATTATATAGTGCCTTTCACATCTATCTATCTATCTATCTATCTATCTATCTATCTATCTATCTATCTATCATATAGTGCCTTTCACATCTATCTATCTATCTATCTATCTATCTATCTATCTATCTATCTATCTATCTATCTATCTATCTATCTATCTATCTATCTATCTATCTATAATTTGCTTGAATATTCCAGTTGATTTTGCAGTTTCTCTCATTGCGCTAGCTAGGGTTGCCACCCGCCCTTTAAAATACGGAATCGCCCCGTATTTACGAATGAAATTGCGCTTGGCCCCCAAGGGATGTGGCCCCCGCTGCAGTATGCATCCCTTATTTTTTTGTATTAAAAGTGGTAACCCTAGCGCTAAGAATCATAGTTCGCTTGCAGGAGCGATATATTCGTGCTAATCCGAGACAGAGGCTTGCAGGCTGAGGGGGGTAGAGAGCTGGCCGGGGCCCTCCTCACTGTCCTGTTTCACTAATAGGGCTCGTTTATGCTTCACGCTCTGAACGCACACATCACGGCTGCCACGCGTTCCCAGCGTGCATTTGACTCGTCCTCTGAGCAGGTCCTCGGAAATTAACGCTACGCATGCGCGAGTTGCAGTACCAGCAAAAAGTCGGGGGGATTATTTATCTAGGGGTGTTGGCGGCGCAGTGTGCTGAAAGTTGGAATGTGGCGTCAGAGGCTCTGTTTACTTTTTACATGTGACAGAAAGCCGCTTTGATGATCCTACAGGATCGATGTGCGTGCATCCATGTTTGATGAATGCCGACATACAGATGCATTCGTGGTGCTTTTGTATTCAAGCGTTGCATATTTTCGATCGTAATGACACGATACATTTTAAAAGTCTCACATACCATCTCCTTTTTCTGAGGCTTCCTCGGGACCTGACAGCAGTGGCAAAAAGCAATAGATCGCCACACAGAACATGTTACATGTATGATATTTCAACTCTCTGCACATTTAGAATCCTTAGCTTTATACTTGATATCACTTTCATGATGAAATGCATTAAAGTGTGTATGTTACAGTTTACAGATAAGTCGTTAACTTCATTTAAATGATGAACACTGTTAATAATTACACACATGGGGTGACATGGTGGCGGAGCGATAGCACTGCTGTCTCACAGGGACTCACATTGCTGGTATTCCCTGCCTGGAGTTTACATGTTTTCCTGCTGGGTTTCCTCAGTGTGCCCCGGTTTCCCTCCAAAGGGATTTGGTGACACTAAAATGACACCAGTGTATGTGTGTGCTTCTATTCACTCTGCGATGAGCTGTTGCCCCGTCTAGGGATTGTTTCTGCCTCGTGCTCAGTGCTTTCTGAAATGGACATATCCCTGGATTGATGGATTTAATCATTAAAATCCTTTTCAGAGATATTGCGGTACGGAGTCATCAGAATTTAATGGGTGTTACAGGCAATTCACAACACAGCGAAGCCAAACCTGTTCTCACCGTGATGATATCTCGCACTGCCACCTGGTGGATTCTTTCAGAATTACGTAAAGTTTGTTCGCAAGTATAAACAGCGAAACACTTCCGTAGAGCGCGTGTGACGTCGCTTGAAGTACAGCACATCAGGAAAGTATTCACAGCGCATCACTTTTTCCATATTTTGTTATGTTAAAGCCTTATTCCAAAATGGATTACATTCATTTTTTTCCTCAGAATTCTAAACACAACTCCCCATAATGACAACGTGAAAAAAGTTTACTTGAGGTTTATGCAAAATTATTAAAAATAAAAAAATTGAGAAAGCACATGTACATAAGTATTCACAGCCTTTGTCATGAAGCTCCAAACTGAACTCAGATGCATCCTGTTTCGCCTGATCATCCTTGAGATGTTTCTGCAGCTTCATTGGAGTCCACCTGTGGTCAATTCAGTTGACTGGACATGATTGGGAAAGGCACACACTTGTCTATAGAAGGTCCCACAGTTGGCAGTTCATGTCAGAGCATAAACCAAGCATGAAGTCAAAGGAATTGTCTGTAGACCTCCAAAACAGGATTGTCTCGAGGCACAAATCTGGGGAAGGTTACAAAAAAGTTCTGCTGCTTTGAAGGTCCCAATGAGCACAGTGGCCTCCATCATCCGTAAGTGGAAGAAGTTCGAAACAACCAGGACTCTTCTTAGAGCTGGCCGGCCATCTAAACTGAGTGATCCGGGGAGAAGGGTCTTAGTCAGGGAGGTGACCAAGAACCTGATGGACACTCTGTCAGAATTCCAGGGGTCCTCTGTGGAGAGAGGAGAACCTTCCAGAAGGACAACCATCTCTGCAGCAATCCACCAATCAGGCCTGTATGGTAGAGTGGTAAGATGGAAGCCACTCCTTAGTAAAAGGCACATGGCAGCCCGCCTGGAGTTTGTCAAAAGGCACCTGAAGGACTCTCAGACCATGAGAAACAAAATTCTCTGGTCTGATGAAACAAAGATTGAACTCTTTGGTGTGAATGCCAGGCGTCACGTTTGGAGGAAACCAGGCACCGCTCATCACCAGGCCAATACCATCCCTACAGTGAAGCATGGTGGTGGCAGCATTAGGAACTGGGAGACTAGTCAGGATAAAGGGAAAGATGACTGCAGCAATGTACAGAGACATCCTGGATGAAAACCTGCTCCAGAGCGCTCTTGACCTCAGACTGGGGCGACGGTTCATCTTTCAGCAGGACAACGACCCTAAGCACACAGCCAAGATATCAAAGGAGTGGCTTCAGGACAACTCTGTGAATGTCCTTGAGTGGCCCAGCCAGAGCCCAGACTTGAATCTGATTGAACATCTCTGGAGATCTTAAAATGACCGTGCACGACGCTTCTCATCCAACCTGATGGAGCTTGAGAGGTGCTGCAAAGAGGAATGGGCGACACTGGCCAAGGATAGGTGTGCCAAGCTTGTGGCATCATATTCAAAAAGACTTGAGGCTGGAATTGCTGCCAAAGGTGCATCGACAAAGTATTGAGCAAAGGCTGTGAATACTTATGGACATGTGATTTCTCAGTTTTATTATTTTTAATAAATTTGCATAAACGTCAAGTAAACTTTTTTCACGTTGTCATTATGGGGTGTTGTGTAGAATTCTGAGGAAAAAAATGAATTTAATCCATTTTGGAATAAGGCTGTAAGATAACAAAATGTGAAAAAAGTGATGCGCTGTGAATACTTTCTGGATGCAATGTATAAACCTGGCCATACGTGTAGCGAAACCGCGGGGGTATGCTAGTAAATAAATAAATGGAACCTTCTTGTGGATAGGTCTTGGTTCCCCTATCACTCTGAAGAACCCCTCTGGCACCTTTCCTTTTAAGAGTGTACTGTGCACCGCTACCCCGTATGTCAAAGCGCCTTTCCTGTACCCATGGGCGCACTGGGCACATGCCGTATCCCCGAACAGCATCAAGTGGGAGAGGACCCACTCTATGTGTGCTCAATTCAGCAAAAGTCCAAATTGGAAATCAGGTCATCGGGCATAAAAGTCACGTAAAGTGTACGGTGATGTTCAATGGTGCGTGCACCACCAGAGCGCACATTTACCGAATCAAGAGCAGCGCTTTACGTTTTACGCAGTTCGTCTCTTCCAGTATTGTAGTCTGCCGTTTCTTTTTCAATTCACTTTTTAGAAGTAATAAACAAGTTTGAGCAGAGAAAAGCCAAGTAGCATCAGACCGATGCTAAGAAGATAACATCTCCTTCAGCAGCCTCTGTCGGCTTATCTCGGTCGGCCACTTACTTGTTTGAACTCCGCCGCTAATGTTGACTGATTGTGAAAAGAACAGAAATGCTCGGCTTTAATCTTCGCTAAAAGCGCCTTTCACAGCTCTTCACGTCGGCGCGGTGTTGAGTTTCTGTAACAGAACACCCAGCCGGCGGAGAGAAGAAGCTCCAGAAGGAAAGACAAACAGATTATCGCACCGGAGAAGACCCCCCATCCACCCCCTTCTCTCTCTCTCTCTCGGAAGAGTGTCTCACCTGGCTGGACTCGGCGTTCATGGACTCGTGGGTGTGGAGGTGTGAAGAACACAGTGTCATTTCAGGGCTCGTTGAAGTGAGGAGACGATTGTTCCATTAATACATCTCGAAGGTATAAAACAGACATGCCGGTAGAATCAGGCGATCCATTTCTTATCCAGCAGCCAATTAATTATACTAATAATTTATTAATACAACGCCTTTAATAATAAAGTGCAACAATACTTCTGTCTGTATCTCCCATTACATGTGGAGGGTCTGTGTTTTCCCTGTGCTTCCATTGACATCTCCTTACAGTATGATGACTTGCTTTTAGTCTGATTGGTAAAATAAATGAGTGATATTGATTGTATTTACCGTGATACATCTGCATCTCCTACAGGGGGCTTTCTGCCTTCTTAATTATAACCAATTCTTAAATCAACACTGTCATAGAGGACATGGGTTGGCAGGCACCACCTCCTCAGTGGATAGTTCTTTACCTGGCCAAAAAGAATAAAGGAAGGATATGGATGTATGGGCATCCTGACCAAGATGGTCAGTGGCACCAATCCAGTAGGGAGGCCATTATCAGGGAAGGACAGAGGATGACTCCCTTCTGACGCCCCGGACACCGGATGGTAATGATCCTCTGGTATGTCAGGGCTGCATTGTACACTGTAAAAATTGCCAGGATTTCACAGGTGTTAACTGTAAGTTTTCACAATAAAATACTGTATTCAGAATTTTTGTTGTAATCACAGTAAGATACGCTGTCGTCTGTCAAAAGACAGCAAATTACTGTAAAATTGTATTTGGAGAAGACCCCGTTGCACTGTGGGATATTACATGCTCAGAGAGTGGAAGAAAGTAATAAAATGGCGTTGTAGTGTGCTTGTTACTTATACAAACGGTAATTAACTTAACATTCATTGCCTTTCTCCATTATCATTATAATAATTTCTGTTTTGTATTGTTAGAGAGGAAGTTATGCAGTCATTTTAAGACTTTACCACGGAGTGTATTAGAAAACTTACATACTGCGCGCTTTCAGTTTGTACTTTCTCACATTGTTTGAGTACGTGCAGTTTCGTTTAATTTCAGTTTGTGCATTTCTCAATCTACTTTAAATCATGCCTTTCAATATATATTAATGTTTACAGCTGTAATTAGTGATTTCTTTCATAAAATTTAAGTTCTAGCATTTTCAAACCGTTTCATTTTGTGCATTTTTTTAACTCGTGTCTTATCTTATAGCTTCAGGAAAGCGTTTTCATATTGTTTCAATGTCAGCTTTTTCATGTAGTTTTAGTTCATGTATTTTTAAACAGTTTTAATTTGTGCATTTTGATTAAGTTTATGTGCTTTTGTTTTCAACTGTGATTAAAGATGTTAGCTCAGGAATAGCATAAATATATATATATAAATATAAATAAATTAATTTATGGTAAACTCCACAGGCAAAAGTAATACATGGAAGCAAATGTATTGATTTAAGCACGGTTGATAGAAATTTGACTTCAAATGGTATTTTAATGGATTCTTACTGGTTTAACTTTTTTGTAGATACATAGTGTAGTTTTTTTGTGTGTGTGTTAACATTTCCCTTTGGGATCCAAACCATATTGCATTTTCCACATTTTTTAGTTATTGTTAGCTGGTCTGTGTTAGAAAAGGCAGTCTTAGCAAGGTATTTTTGACTCTATTAGCCATTAAATAAAATTGCCTATCAATTCACAATGTTCCATTGTAAATTTAGTAAGTGCCAGTATATCTGTAGTAATGTTACTCAGTTTATTCAACACACAAAGCTGCACAGTAACACTCCCAATTATCATTATCAGTGTGGTGTGCCTACGTGTTCTCGGATGTACCGCAAAGCCAGTGTTCTGAAAACACACATATATAGAGACCATAAGGAAGCAGTTCCTACTCTGCGGCACTACAGGCAGTTCATTACACCTCTAAACTGTGTGGTTCAGTCATGTGAAGTTAAGTGTGACGCTTTGACCTCTTTCATAAAGCATTTAAAATCACACATAAAACAAGGACTGAAAATCAAATGCCCATTCAGAGGTTGTGAGAGCATTTTACAGTTAAGTCAAGTTTAGCCTCGCATATTTCAAGGAAACATAGAGGCTCAGAGGACCTAGATGATTCAATTCTAGATACATCTGTTCCCATGGATCCCTTTGGTGTTCCTAGTCAGACAGATTCAAATATTTTTGATGAGGATGATTGTGAACCAGAAAGGCCACTGGCTGTGGATGAAACTTTGTTTTTACAAAACATTACACTTCTTTATCTGAAATTACAAGCTAAGGTATTGTTACCAGCAAGTACCATACAGACAATCATTGAGGACTTTCAAAATGCCCATGACATTGGACTTTCACATTTACTTAAGATTCTGATTGAGAAATTGAAGGCACTTGGAATTCCAGAGGCCACTATAAGTGACATAATTGATGAAATGAACAGGGGATCTCCTTAAGATGTATAACAAGGAACTTCTAAGTACAGAACAAAAGAGAAAGACTGTATTTAAAAAGAATTTTAACTATGTTGAGCCCGTACCCTTGTTTCTCGGCACTGATGAAAATGGCAAAGAATGCTTTGCCCAGTATGTACCAATACAAGAGACTTTACTTGCATTGTTCAAAAGCGAGTCTGTAAGAGAACAGTATGCCTTAGCACATTCTCAAGCATCCACTGAAAATGTCTATAAGGATGTTGGAGATGGAGAGGGAGTTCGAAGTAATCCACTATTGAAAATAGAACCTTCTTCTATTGGTTTGATTTTATATCAGGATGCCTTTGAGGTTGTAAACCCACTTGGTTCAGGGAGAAAAAAACATAAAGTTTTAGCTGTATACTTAACCCTGGCTGAAATTTTGCCACATAATAGATCCACTACAGCTCACATGCAACTTGTTCTCTTATGTAGGGAGCAGAACTTAAAATACTTTGGAGTGACCAAAATTTTTGAATCTTTGATCAAGGACCTCAAATTTCTAGAAGAGAGAGGGATTTTGATAAGTGATGGCAGATTTGTAAAAGGCACTCTGATTGCCATTTCAGGAGACAACTTGGGATCCCATTGTATTGGAGGTTTTCTGGAAAACTTCAGTCGGGCTGATCGTTTTTGCCGCTACTGTGAAATAGATAAAGCAAAATTTATTAAAGAACCATACTTGTGTGGTGCTGTGAGGACAATACAGTCATATAAATGTCATGTTCAGGGTTTAGACCCTGCTGTATCAGGTATCAAGTGTGACTCTCCTTTTAACCAACTTTCTTATTTCCATGTTTGCCAGCCTGGGCTCCCACCGTGTCTAGCCCATGACTTGTTTGAAGGTATTGTGTCGTATGACCTCGCTTTGTTTGTTGGTCATTTAATACATGAGAAGCACTTCACTTACTTGCAATTAAACAGATGTAAGAACCAATTCAAATATCAGGGAAATGATGGCAATGACAAACCTGCAGATGTTTCCCCTGGTAGTGAACGACTAAATGGACATGCAGTTCAAAATTGGTGTTTTCTTAGATTGTTACCTCTCTTGATAGGTGACAGAATTCAAGATCCCTGTGAAAACGAGGTATGGCAACTCCTTTTACAACTAAGAGAGGTAGTGGAGCTTGTCTGTGCACCAGCTATTGCAGCAGGCCAAGTAGCATATCTCAAAGTCATAATTGAAGAATATCTACACAGTAGGAAAAAGCTTTTCCCTAATCACCCTTTAAGGCCTAAGCATCATTATATGTGCCATTATCCTGAACTTATACTCCACTTTGGTCCACTTATTCGCCTTTGGACATTAAGGTTTGAAAGTAAGCACTCATTTTTCAAAACATGTGCCAGAAAGCTACACAACTTTAAAAATCTGTGCAAAACACTGGCAGAAAGACATCAGCTCCTTCAGGCTTACTTGAGTGCAGGCAGCCTGTTCCCTCCAGTTGTACAGGTACACAGGGGTACACAGTTTTTTGTGAATGATTATAATGACAAAATCAGAGAATCTGTTGCCAGTTATAATTTTGAGTCACAGTCTACAGTGGCAGGCAATGAAGTGACTGTGAAAGGCACAGCATACAGGAAAGGAATGTTTGTTTTGCTTGGAAGTAGAGATGAAGAACTTTATGTTGGGAAGATTATTCTGGTCCTTACTGTCCACGATTCTGCATACTTTGTTACAGAGAAGCATACCTTTGTGAAGTTGAGAGATATAGGTGTCTATTGTAAATTAGGAGTAGTCCAAAAGGATTATGTTTGTATAAAGCAAGATGATTTGCTTGACTACTACCCACTTCCGGCTTATAATGTGTGTGACCTACTGCTAATTGTTCTTCATCATTCTTTTTTAGAAATTGTGTAAGTAGAAAGGATAGATAAATAATGGAGTAGGAAGAGTCTGTGAGGTTCTTTTAAAGAACACATATATGTATATAGGACTTTGTATATATATGTCTTTTAAATAACATCTTTGTATTGTGGTGAAAGTATTATAGAAGGATATGATTCAGAAATTGCCTTTGAAGATTCCAGCACATTTACCTATAAATGAAGAGTTAAATTTTCTAATTCAATTGAAATCAAACTGAGATAGGGATAGTCTGTAGTTTGTGAATGCTTTCACTTCTTGGAGTACTCACTAGTGCCTGAATAAAACATAAAATCATACAGAGATACAATTGTAGCAAATAACGCATTACTGATAATAAACAAATAATCAAGGGTTTTATGAATTAATTGGTTGATATTTGACTGTCTGCTCCCAACTCTCTTTTAGAAAATGAGTCAAGACATAAGGGAAGTGGTGCTATCTATTTTGCCAAGCCTCTCAAATGAATCCTTAACATCTCTTCTTGAACGGTTAGAAGAGCTTGGTGTGGAAAGCAGAGAAGACCTTGCTTTTGTACAAGAGAAGGATCTGGAGAAACACATTAGGCCAATCCAGTGTCGCAAACTGTTAAACAGCATTAAAAATGAAGGTAAATATATATTTTGATAACTGCCATTGGTAAGCTGAACAATTAACACTGAAGTTCAAAGATTATTGAAGGGCAACTCATTGACCTGAAAAATCATGTCTTTCTCTTACTAGTGTCCTTCATTCTGTTTCTTTTCAGTGGCTACCAATATAATATATTGAACAGGAAGAATGTAATTTATCATAAATTAATTTAGTGTGCTGCTTTTTTGTTTTTTTTCCATTGATCTTTTTTGCTATCATCTCTAGGACTTGTAACAGTTCAAAGTGAACTGGATGCTGCTGCCTCTTCATCCCTCTCATCAAGCCCCATGAGCACTCCACTCATCCTATCTTCTAACTCCTCAAGCAGTTCAAACTCCTCTGTTTCTTCGTCCCCACATCCTGGCAGGCCATGGTATGCAGAGTTCAAAGTCAATTGGAATAGGATGCCAGCAGCAATTCAAAAAGCAGTGGCAAATCAAACAAGACCATCACCAGGAGACAGAAAAGATATGGTGAAAGCAGTGGTAGATCAGATGCTTGAACATGATCTTAACCCAACTAGAGCAATGTGTCACAGCGTAGTCCGAGGAATTGTAAGGGAACACCCAAAAAGTTTTGCGGATGTTGGAAAAAAAGGAGACATGGTTGGAGAGGGCTGCCACTCTCTTCTTCAGCAAATTAAAACAAGAGTGGAATATAAAAACAGAACAAATACTCTTGCAAGGCGACGAGAGAGAGAAGGTCCCACACTAATGCAGCAGGGGAGGCAAGAGGCCCTGTAGATCAGTATGGATGTGTGAGGTGGTGTCCTGTAGAACTGCCAGCTGGAGAAACGGAGGCATCATTAGATGACATGAAAATGCAGCTACTTAAAATATTCTCCGAGTTAGGGATGAGTGGAGCAGAGAAAGCTGAACCTCTTATGGAGAAGACCTATATCCACCAGCCGATACCTTAATGGAGTGCCTGCACCACACATTGCACAAGTTCAGAAGGAATGGCCTTTCCTTTTCTCTCAAAGATGTCTTTACTCCCACTTTAGGCTTCTAACAGACATATCTATCCTCAGCAAGCTGCAAGAGGCACTGGACAATAAAGGCAGTACAATTATAAAGTTCTGCCAGGAACTAAGCCATCATTCAGGAATTCAGGATGTGCTGTCTAAGTTTGAACCAGAGGTTTCAGTTAAGGCTGCATGTGTCCTTCTCCTCCTGATGGCATACTTTAAGGAGCCCAAGGATGCAATCCTACTTCAAGCAGATGTAAGTAATTGTTTTACAGATAGAAAACTGAGTTTTGCTTACAATAGACCAGGAACCCAACTGGCATTGAAAATGCTTTAGAGTTGAATTTATTTTTTATATTTTTCTAAAAATTAATGCCTTGAAATTTTAGAAAATTAATATGGTATCTTGAGGAGTGCTGGATGTGCTTGATTTTTTATATAGCAGTAAATGTTCAGTATTCTATATGAAGAACTAGTTTGATAGAAACAATAAGATGAATATGATGGCTCAACTCAACCTGACTAAGAGTAAAAAAGGTAGGTGCCAATGCTGGAACTCGGGTAGACAATACAGTATATTAACCTTCATACTTGTATTCATACACTCTTAATCTCCCATGTAGACACACAGTTCTCTGACTACTGAATTTTAGTAAAATACACACCTTGCTAAATCTACTGTAGAATTGTGAATCACTGGGGTCAAGGGATTTTCTTCTGCCATCATTTTTACTCTTCAGTAAGGGATATACAGTACACACTGTACTGTACATATATCCAGCATATTTTAAAGTTATGTATTACTGTATTTTACAGACATGTGCCACAGGTGCTGATGTTCAGAGGACAATGATGCTACCAAGCACACCCCGCTTGATTATACAAGGTAATGTTAACAACACATGTAGCTTATAGTGTCAGCAACTTTAGTAGTATGTAAACCTGTATTACCTTCTCATATATGTTTTGAAGGTCTGTGCAGCTGCTCTTTACTTTGCAAAGACCAGAAGAACAGCGTGCAGACCTTTAATAGTTGTAATCTAAGACCCTGTGTTAGCGACCCATTCCTTTCACACTGTTGTTCATTAAGAATTCCACTTCTTTGCATAAGTACGTGATGAATATCTTTTTTATTTCAGATGACATGATGAAGCCTAAAGCCTGGATGTTGTCAATTGAAGGACAAGTGGTCATGGGACCACATCATGATTTTGTCAATGGTATTGCTACAATCTTTGCAAGTTATTACAACTTTAACTTGCAGTATCCTGAAGATGCCTCATCCACATTGGAGTTTATCCAAAGGTAAACTAACACACTGACATTGTAGATAACACTAGCAAGGGTAATAGTGAGACTAGTAAATCACCACAACATTGTTAAAATGGCAGAGAAATTGTGTTTGGCTTTCCTACTTAGGAGGAGTGTTAGGCATCAGTATTCTGTAGAAAGGAACAGCACTTAATGTCTTTTGAAAAACAGTGTGAAATAGCTCAAATAAAACTAATAGCTTCTATATTTTGTTTACAGGTTTTTTTTGGGTATTAACCCAGAGTCGGGCTCAAAATCAAAAAAGAAACACGGACACATCAACCAACAAGTCTGCACACTTTTGAGGAAACTAATTGATTTTGAATGGATGTCAATGTAGACATTTTCAGAAAGGACTCCTAATAATTCAAATTGATTTAAAGTGTTTTAATCCCCTGTTTTGCCTCAGTTTAATTTCTATCTTGCTGTCTTTAAAAATGTTACACTGCTTTATAATTACATTTTTGTTTTTTAACATTATCGTTTAAATGTTAAACACTGGAGTTTATATCTTTAATTTAATTTCTTAAAATATACCTTTTAAAAGGGAAATGCTTTCAGAATTATTGATTGCTTTTCACTTGACCCTTTCAGATGTCTGCATATCTGGAAAAAGTAGCACATATTTACAAATAATACACTGTTGACTACTAGACAGCCATAATAACTGCGGGCACTGAGGTACAGTATGTGCAAGTTGTTTACTACAGAGGATTTTAGATATACAGTACAGTAAAAAATGTGTTTTTGTTTCTTGTACATATACTTACTGTATGTGAGGTTTAGATAATTTTGTTTGTGCAATTTAAAAAAAAAAGTTGAACTGCCTGTTAAGACTTTTATTGAATTTAAAAGTGTATACTTGAGGTATTCTGTGCATTTAACGTTTGAAGAAACACTGCTGAATAAATATGCAAAACACATACAGTAATGTGTTTTTGTTTTATTTTTGTTTAACTTTATTAATTTTCAATAATTTAAAGATTATATGTGTTGTAAAGTGACTGATAAAAGTCTAATCCTGACTACAGGGACACTGATGGAAACATTTTGTACAAACATCATACAGAAAACCACAAATGCAAGGAACAAGTGAACAAGTAGTGAGATGGACAAGGGGACTTTAGAGACCTTCAGAACTTAACTTGATGTAAATTTGGGAAAATTTGGTAAATAGGATGGGTGATCAAGGTTGTTTTAATGTCCTTTACAGTATTTAATGTTGTTATTGCACCTGTAAATTTACAGTAAATTACTGGCTACTGAGTTGCATTACTTTTACAGTTAGCATGTAAAAATACAGTAGATTAATGTAAATTGAAAATGGTTAATTATTGTAATTCAACAGTAACATACTGCTACATCACAGTAATTTTCTTGCCCAGTTTACTGTGAAGTCACAGTGTGGTATGGTAATTTTATTGTAATGTACTGTAATATGATACAGTAAAATACTGTAAAAGTAATGCAACTAGTAGCCAGTAATTTACTGTAAATTTACAGTGAAATTTTTTACAGTGTAGTTGTAGTTTTGCTGGGAAGCTCTGTTGAGGTTCTTGAGTGCAACCAGAGGGACCTGCTGGAATCAGACTTGCTCCTGTTATGGAGAGGTCCCACCAGACCCTTTCATATCTATCTATCTATCTATCTATCTATCTATCTATCTATCCTATAGTGCCTTTCAGATCTATCTATCTATCATATAGTGCCTTTCAGATCTATCTATCTATAATATAGTGCCTTTCAGGTCTGTCTATCTATCTATCTATCTATCTATCTATCTATCTATCTATCTATCTATCTATCTATCTATCTATCATATAGTGCCTTTCAGGTCTATCTATCTATCTATCTATCTATCTATCTATCTATCTATCTATCTATCTATTATATAGTGCCTTTCACATCTATCTATCTATCTAGTTAAAAATCGGAAGAAGTCGACATGGCGTGGTTGGAGGAGAAAGGAGGTATTAAAGGAAAGGAAACAGAATTATGACTGATTGACCAGGTGATTAAAAACAGTTAAAGATAAAATGAATTCAAAAGAAGTTAATTAGCAGCAAAAACAGGTCACTAATTAAGAAAAGGGTTAAAATGAAAACTTTGCCACCACTGTGGCCCTCCAGGACCGGAGTTTGAGACCACTGGTCCTAGATGTTTAAACCCATCCATTCTTGTCATGGTAACTTCTGAATCCTGATCCTCATTTAAACCTCATATAATTGGTCTTCTTCTTATTATTTATCTTCAGTCCTCTATCTTCCAAAGCCCTACTCCATTCTTCAAACTTCATCTCCACATCCTCTTTTGTGGTGTTACACAACACAATGTCATCAGCACAAAGCCTGCACCAGGGTGTTTGGTCTTTCATCCTACAACTCAACACATCCATCACCAGATCCAAGAGGACTCAGGATTGTGGAGGATATGGATGATGGAGTCAGGACTTGGGTTGGGGTAAAAGGCAAGATGGTGGTGGTCTTCTCAAAGTCCTGTCCTCTATGATCTGGTGATGGATATGATGACTCATGGGATAAAAGACCAGTCCACCTGTTGTGGGCTTAGTGCTGATGACATGGTGTTGTGTAGCACCAGAAAGGTTGAAGTTGAGAAGAAGTTGGAAGAATGGAGGTGGACTTTGGAAGATGGATAGATACAAAGAAGAAGGCAGAATATCTGAGGTTTAATGAGGATCAGGATTGAGAGGTTACCACGACAAGAGTGGATGGGTTTAAACATCTAGGATCGTTGACAGTCCGAGATGGAGAATTAGATGCAGAGATAACCCTTAGAGTGCATTGTGGTATGGAACAACTGAAGAAGGTAGATAAATAGGAAGAAGACAGAAAATTTGGAGAAGGCTGGTGATGGAGCACCATTTCAAGAGGTCTGGAGGGGCAGGAGAGAGAAGCATGTGAGGATTGTCCACGATATGTGTGAGGGAGTGAGGAATTGTGGGGGTAACAGACACTACATCATTTACAGCAAGTCTGCACCAGGGGTCTTCTTGAAGTCCTCACCTCTTGGACCACAGGGAAGGAGCAGCTTGTTTTTATGCCAGGGAGAGGAACAGCTGATGCTGTCTTTGCCATGAGACAACTGATAGGGAAGCATCAAGAAAAACTTAAAGGTCTGCCTATGGTGGTCTTTGATTTGGAGAAAGCTGATGATAGAGTGCAACATCAAGAGGTCAGGAGGTGCAGGAGAGGGGAAAGGAGGACCAGAGAGGTGTGTGAGGATTGTCCAGGATATCCATAAGGGAGTGAGGACTCGGGTTAGGGTTGAAGACAAGACAGAGGTTTTTTTCTTGAAGTCCTCCATATGCATATCCATATCCTGGACAATCCTCACAAATTTCTCTGGGCCTCCATTCCCCTCTCCTGCACCTCCAGACCTCTTGATGTTGCACTCTATCATCCACCTTCTCCAACTCAAAGGCCACCACAGGCAAACCTTTCTCTTTTTCTCTATGCTTCTCTATCAGCTGTCTCAGTGCAAAGATGGCTTCAGTTGTTCCTCTCCCTGTCATAAACACAAACTGCTCGTCCCTTTGTGGTTGTCTCATCCTCTCTGTAGCCATTTCCCAAATTGTCATAGTGTGTGTTTGTGTGTGTGATGGTGCGGGTCAGCTCCTTGCTCCCTCTTCCATAATGGGAGCCTCTTGAACCCGACATCATCAGTAGCGTAACCGAGATGAGCATGGCAGATGAGGACAAAACACACCAAGCAAGGGGATGGTGAAAAGTGCAAGTTCCTTTCATTCGAAAAATCCACAAACCAAACGTCCCAAAGTGCAGTGCTCAAAACTATTAATAAATCTATACTAATAAAAGGCAAAGCCCTCACTGACTGACTGACTGACTGACTCACTGACTGACTCACTGACTCACTGACTCATCACTAATTCTCCAACTTCCCGTGTAGGTAGAAGGCTGAATTTGGCAGGCTCATTCCTTACAGCTTACTTACAAAAGTTGGGCAGGTTTCATTTTGAAATTCTACACGTACCGGTCATAACAGTCAACAACGTCCGCCATGTTGAACTTTCTTATTTATGGCCCCATCTTCACGAAATTTGGTAGGCGGCTTCCCTTCGCAAACTGAAACCAAAGTACGTACTTATTTCGGAGGTATGACACCACTGTCGGCTGCCATATTGAACTTTTCAACAGTCTTTGTTACTTATGGGCCCATCTTCAAGAAATATGGTACGCGGTTTCCCAACGCTAACTGATTCCTACTTACGTACATATATACGTCCATAGCTTGCTGCTCGGTCACCATGTTGTCCCACGTTTTTGGCTGCCTGCCTATATAAGGCTGTCCGTCGCTCCGGTCTCTACATTCCCTTCCTTGCTTCGCCACGGGATTCTCATCTCCCTGCTGATAACTGGAGCCTTTTTATTTAATCCACGGCTTCTCCGCTGTTTTATTGTTTGTTTATTACGATTTTAGTTATTGTGTAGGTATTTTAGACTTACTTTACATTGTTCAGGTACCCATTTCTTTTATCATTCCAACCGTACCCCCATTAACATGTCTATTGAGGTGATCACCATCGATCAAAGAACTGTCACTTACCGAGTGGTTTCCATGCCCGGAGATGGCACCTACCTTTTCCATTCTCTGTGTTACATATTGCACGGCCATATCAGGCTCACTCTTGATATCCATTGTGTCTTATGTATTGAATGACTGGACAGGTTGAAGGTGTGGACTGATGACGGTACAGGAGATAATTAGACTACACAGGAGCACTAGAAGAGTGAAATGCTTAAGACCTTCACCTATGGATCTGCATGTGAGTTGATGGCTGCCGCTGAATTGTTCGGTTGTCGCTTTCAAGTGTACCGAAATGGCCAAATATTTTACACCTTTCGACAACCGCCAATACCTCTTAAACATCTTAGACTGACAGGTGACGATTTCAGTAGTGGACACTTTGATGTTTATGAATGTTTCAACTCTCAAAAGCTGGATGTGAAGTTATCGATGAAACCGGTTGTGTGCTTACAACGCTTGACAGATGGCGAATGTCACTTCAACACAAGTCCTACAAATACTGTCGTCATTGAAACAAACCATGAAACTCAAACCGATTATGACAGCAGCAATCCAAGCTGTGAGATTTGACACAAGATTACTGTTCACATGGCCGACTGTACGTTACATGCTCAAGAGTAAGCTCAGCGCACAGCTTGGTCAGATTACAACCAGAGGGCCGAACTCACAATGTGGTATACAAAGAGATCCTTAACAAATAATTATTGGTATATTTTCCCTCAGTTTAAAAAGGTTTACTTTTCTTCTTAATAAAAATTTTAAGGCAGTACTTCACCGCTGCGATTTTGCTATTAATCCATAAAATGAAGTGCTGGTTGGTGGTTCAAATGACCAAATAAACAGAAAAAAACAAAAAAAACCTTGACAATGAGGTGAAAACAACGCAGTGCTGGAAACACATTTTCTGGTGCCTTCCTTTAAATCTGATGCCTCACCGGCTTATCATATTCGGACCTCACAGCCCGGAGTGAGATGTCAGCCAGCAGGTGCAGACTCCCATCTCATCTGTAATCCCCCCCTTCGCCAATCCCACAGAGCCCTACTCCACCTGAACCACTGCCAAACTAGACTTGACCTGATGGGGGTGCCCTGTACTCCTAACTGCTGCCATGTCAAAGGTGACAACGCCTCCAGAACATAATGGTGTGGGTGGGTCGCTCCTGCTCCTAAAGAGGCTCAACTCCCGTCCACCAGCTCCCACTCTGTTCTCCGGCTTGTTTCCACTCTCTTTGTCCTGCCAGCTTTTTTAAACTCTGTTCTCTTTTCCTTGCAAGAGCAGCATTTGGGGGTGGCAAGATGAGCGTCTGCCCCAGGCCCCCTGCCTAAGTGGGCTCCTCTTTTAAGGTCTTTGTCTTCCATTCGAGCAGATTTGTAAAGTTATATTCTCCAGTTATATATATATATATATATATATATATATATATATATATATATATATATATATATATATATATATATATATATATATATATATTTATTGTGAACTTTGACCCGGACACAGACAGACGGACATCTTTGTTTTCACCCAACACACCGTTTATTTACACTACTATTAACAGATAACAAACTCAGTGCACTTCCCAGTGCCTTCTGCACCGTTCCCCCAAATGTCCAGGCCTCACAGTCCTGTGCCTTTCTTTTCTGGCCGCCTCCAGTCCTCTCTTTTCAGCTCTGTCCACTTCCACCAGACATCCACTTCTGACAGGAGGGAGGCGGCCCCTTTTATAGGAACCCAGATGGGCTCCAGCTGCTTCCCGGCAATCTCCCGTGGACACACCCCCGTGTGGCGGAAGTGCCGGCTGCGCACCCGGAAGCTGTCCGGGTGTCCCATGTCGTCTTCCCCCCGGCACTTCCTGGTGTGGCGGAAGTGCCGGGCTCCTGGGATAATCAGGCACTGGGGCGCCGCTTGGCGGTGGCCACGGGTCTCTATAGGGCTGGGCTTCCAATCCCTCTACCTGAGGCCTCCAGTATAACCAGGACGGACGCCCCTCTCGGTCTGGAGGAGGCACAAGCCCTCCTCTAGTCCTCCTGGCCCCGCCGGGCTCCATCCCTGGCGGGGACCACAATATATATATATATATATATATATATATATATCTACAGTATACCCTTAAAAGGCAAAGCCCTCACTCACTCACTCACTCACTGACTCATCACTAATTCTCCAACTTCCCGTGTGGGTGGAAGGCTGAAATTTGGCAGGTTCATTCCTTACAGCTTCCTTACAAAAGGTGGGCAGGTTTTATATCGAAATTCTACGCGTAATGGTCATAACTGGAAGCTGTTTTTCTCCATTTACTGTAATGGAGATGAGCTTGAACGCCGTGGAGGCGGAGTTTCGTGTGACATCATCACGCCTCCCACGTAATCACGCAGTACATAGAAAACCAGGAAGACCTCAAAAAGCGCTGAAGAAAACATGCATTATATAATTGAGAAGGCAGCGAAACAATAAGAAGCGAGCGAGTGACATATACAACCATATTGATGAGTTCTGCTACTTCGGAAACAAAGCACGATGTAAACCTACACTTTAAATTAAGTTCATAGACACGCTGCCGCTGGTGTTTGTAATTTAGTGCCTGCCCATATAAGGCCATCCGTCAGTGGCAATCCAATAGCAAACTGCCACTAAATATTCACGGGTGAAGGACTGTGCTTATGGAGAGGAAGATGAGATGGTCAGGGTGGTGTTTGACACAAACTCAGCGAAACTGTGAGAGAAAGTTTTAAGTGCCAGGACTAAGGTAACATTAAATACAGCCATGGACATAGCACGAGATGGCACCAGCACAGCTGGGAACCTTCGATGCAAGTACACCGAGTGGCTCACGTGAACTGACGCAGTGCACAGATAAAGGCAACAGTTCCAAAGAGCTGAACAAAACCGAATTACACAATTGAAAAGGCAGCAAAAAATATGAAGCGTCTGATAAGCATATTCATAAATCCAGCTACTGCGGAAACAAAGCACACGGTGGAAAAAGTCAATGTCCCGCTAAAGGAAGACAGTGTAAAAAAAAACATCAAAATAGAGCCTTTAAAAACCGATGGGAGGCTGAGTATATGTTTACTGAACCCGTGTGTCTCATTTGTGGAGCTGATGTGGCTGTAATTACAGAATTTAATCTAAGACGGCACTATGAGACAAAACATCAAGTTAACCTGAATGCAATGCAGAAGATACAGAAAGCAGAAGAATTAAATAAGAATCTGACACTTCAGCGGACGTTTTTACCCGTGCACAATCACAAAGTGATTTCAAGTTAAGCTGCTTTTATGGGAGACACAAATGCCCCAGTTCACCTTGCCCCACTTTCCCTGTTGCCAAGTACTGTTAAACCAAGTCGTCACTATGGTGTTCCCAAATACGCACTTTGCTGATAAACTGAGCGCACTGAGTTTGCACGGCGCTTTGGTGACTTTGAAGAACAAAAAAAGTCCGTCTACATGCTCGAACCTTGTGCATGTTTGGTAGCACATATCTGTGTGAGAAGCTCTTCTCAGTGATAAAGACTAACAAAACAGCACACAGGAGTCGCCTCACTGATGAGCACCTGCAATCCATCCTGAGAATCTCCACAACACAGAACGTCACACCAAACAGAAACGAACCTGTGGCCAAAAAAAGATGCCAGGCGTCCAGCTCTAAAATGACATCTGAGCAAAGACAACTGAATGATTTGATTTGTTATTGCTGAAAGGAACACATTTTATTTATATTTCCAGGTTTTGTTATGCAGCATGTTCATATTTGAATTTGTATCATTTTGACAGGATATATTTTTATGGAGAGCAAAATCTTTTGGGATATTTAAAATCTAAGTTTATTTTTTATATAAAATTACATAAGAGTAAAGAAATTTGAATGTTTGTTCTTTTAACGTTTATTTCTAACTTGTATAATTTAGACAGGATATATTTGTATGGAGAGCAAAATATTATAAGTTGTTTAAGGTTTGAGTTGATTTATTCAGGAATAATATTCCTGTCTGTTTTTACCATTCCTACCAAAGATATTTCTGTTGACTAAATAAAATTCCTTCTATTTAAAATTTAAATAGAACTTGAACAGATACGATAGTTCATAATATCCACGCAGACTTGCGTAAGAGCGGGAGTTATCCGTTTTAACAAGCAGCGTATTGCACTGATACGAAATAGCTGTGTGTGTATATATGTAGATATGTATGTATATGTATATATATGTTTATATATGTGTGTGTGTATGTATGTATATATATATATATATGTGTATTTGTGTGTATATGTGTGTGTATGTATGTATATGTGTGTATATATGTGTGTGTATGTATGTATGTGTGTATGTATATGTATGTGTATATATGTATATATATATGTATGTATATATGTGTATATGTATAGATATGTATATATATATGTTTATGTGTGTGTGTGTAAATATATATATATATATATATATATATATATATGACAGCAACACTCATCACTCACAACAGTGACAAAACAATTACATTGACAATCATGTTACGTTATTTTCAAAATGTTTCCTTTTCTTTTTCATTGCTTCTTTAACACACTACTTCTCCACTGCAAAGCGCGGGTATTTTGCTAGTATATATAAGGCCATTGAACCTTACTCTTACTCGATGTTAATGTTGATTTATTTTTTTATAATTATGTCTTTCATTTTTCTATTCTTTAATATGTAAAGCACTTTGAGCTACTGTTTGTATGAAAATGTGCTATATAAATAAATGTTGTTGTTGTTGATATATATATATATATATATATATATATATATATATATATATATATATATATATATATATATATATATATATAAATAGATACCAGACCCCCCTCTCCCACCTTTTACCAAAGGTGACAAATTTTGCCTTCACAGCTGCATTGTGTATTCCCACAGGGCACCGTGGGATATGGAGTTCGACAGGGGGATTTTTTTGCTCCCTGTATAGACCGGAAGTACTCCCAAGTTATGGAGGCAGAAACCATGATGTACTTCCATGCTGAAGAGCCCTCTATTTGACCCAGAAGTGCTGGCAAGTCACATGGGAGGAAGAGTGGAAGCAGTTCTGGGTCAAGGACTATATAAAGGACTGCTGTGAACCCAGCAAGCAAGCCGGAGTTTGGAGGTGTGGAGAACAGATATATATACTGTATCTACAGTCAAAGTAAAAAAGTATGTGAACCCTTTGGAATGATCTGGTATACTGCATGAATTGATCTTAAAAGAGATCTGATCTTCATCGAAGTCACAGGTCCCGATACACATGATGAGTTAAACCAAAGACACACAAAACATTCTACTCTTTCTTTTCTTTATTTTACAAACGCATTCAACGTTCACAGTGGTAGTGGAAAAAGTAAGTGAACCTTGGGATTTAATAACTAGTTGACCCTCCTTTGGCAGCAATGACCTCAACCAGGCGCTTCCTGTAACTGCAGATCAGACCTGCACATTGTGCGGAGGGGGAATTTTCGCCTATTCTTCCCTGCAGACCTGCCTTAACTCCTCCATATTCTTCAGTTGTCTTATGTGTGTGGCTCTCTCTCTTCAAGTCATTCAATAGGATTGAGATCTGAGCTCTGACTGGGCCACTCCAACAGGCCGAGTTTGTTCTTCTGAAGCCATCATGCTGTGGATTTGCTGCGATGTTTGGCTCATTGTCCTGTTGCATCACCCGGCCTCTTCTGAGCTTAAGTTGATGGACAGACGCCCTCACATTATCCTGGAGAATTTGTTGATAAACTTGTGAATTTATTTTCCCCTCAATGATGGCAAAGCTGTCCAGGCCCTGATGCACCAAAACAGGCCCAAATCCTGATGTTCTCTCCACCATACTTTACTGTAATGATGATGTTTTGATGATGATATGCGGTGCCCTTATTACGTCTAATGAAGTTCTGCTTGTTCCTCCAAATAGTTCAATTTTGGTTTCATCACTCCACAGAACATTTTCCCAGTCCCGTTGTGGAGTGTCCAAGTGCTCGTTCAGCAATGTTCTGTTTTGATAGCAGTGGCTTCCTTCTTGGAGTCCTGCCATGGACTCCTTTCTTGTTCAATGTTTTATGAATAGTTGACTCGTGAACAGAGATGTTAGCCACTTCTGATGACTTCTTCAAGTCCTTTGCTGTCACTCTAGGGTTCTTCTTTACCTCATTGCTGACTTTGTGTTGTGCTCTTGGGGTCATCTTGGCAGGGCGGCCTCTTCTAGGCAGAGTAGCCACAATACCAAACTGTCTCCATTTATAGACAACTCGCCTAACAGTAGACTGAGGAATATCTCAGATCTTTGAGAGGACTTTGTAACCCTTTCTAGCCTTATGTAGATTATGTAACAGTTCTCCATCATAGCTCTTCAGACAGCTCTTTAGTGTGAGGCATGATTCTCATCTGGATATCCTTCTTGTCAAAAGATCAAACTCAAACTTTATCGCATTTTATATCAATCAAAGTCATTCTGGGCCTCACCTCTAAACTCGTCTCATTAAATGGACTTCAGTTGTGCGAAATTCAGACTGCAATGAGCTTTTTAAAAAGTCATTAGCTTAGGGTTCACTTACTTTACCAACCTTCAGTTTCACAGTTTGAATGATTTATTCAATATAGTCAAAAACTCTCTGAAAATCTGTGTATCTTTAGTTCTAGGAGGCGGTGTTTGTTCATTATTGGGACTAACATGAAGATACGACCAGGTTTTATATGGGAATTAGACAGAAACAGAGAGAATTCATAGGGGTTCACATACTTTACTTTGACTGTATATACTGTATATCATTGAGGCCCTTCAGCTCTCTCCCAATCGCACATATGTGACACAGGAGATTCTACTTCTACAGAGTTTTTCTTTAATAAGAATTCTAGAATTTGTGTTAGATAGATAGATAGATAGATAGATAGATAGATAGATAGATAGATAGATAGATAGATAGATAGATAGATAGATAGATATGAAAGGCACTATATAATAGATAGATAGATAGATAGATAGATAGATAGATAGATAGATAGATAGATAGATAGATAGATATGAAAGGCACTATATAATAGATAGATAGATAGATAGATAGATAGATAGATAGATAGATAGATAGATAGATAGATAGATAGATAGATAGATAGATAGATAGATAGATACTCCAGCAGCAGCAAACTGATAATAAACAATATTAAATTGTGAGTGATAACAATGCAGGTTATGTCGCTGAAGCTGCTTCTCTGTCTGGAGATGATCCTGTTCAGTGGATGCAGTAGATTCTTCATGACTGACAGGAGCCTGCTCAGCGCCCGTCGCTCCGCCACGGATGTCAAACTGTCCAGCTCCGTGCCTACAATAGAGCCTCACCAGTTAGTCCAGGTGTGAGGTGTCCCTCTTCTTTATGCTGCCTTCCCCAGCACACCACCGTGTAGAAGAGGGT
This sequence comes from Polypterus senegalus, assembly GCF_016835505.1. Classification (NCBI taxonomy): domain Eukaryota; kingdom Metazoa; phylum Chordata; class Cladistia; order Polypteriformes; family Polypteridae; genus Polypterus; species Polypterus senegalus. The sequence goes on along the minus strand of NC_053155.1, from coordinate 314,240,869 downwards.
GCTTGCTACAACCGTCTGATAGAACATCTGCAGCATCTTATTGCAGATGTTGAAGGACGCTACAGCTTTCTAAGGAAGTATAGTCGAATATATATATCTACAGCTCATCCGGTTAGTATTCACAGCCTTTGCTCAATACTTTGTCGATGCACCTTTGGCAGCAATTCCAGCCTCAAGTCTTTTTGAATATGATGCCACAAGCTTGGCACACCTATCCTTGGCCAGTTTGGCCCATTCCTCTTTGCAGCACCTCTCAAGCTCCATCAGGTTGGATGGGAAGCGTCGGTGCACAGCCATTTTAAGATCTCTCCAGAGATGTTCAATGGGATTCAAGTCTGGGCTCTGGCTGGGCCACTCAAGGACATTCACAGAGTTGTCCTGAAGCCACTCCTTTGATATCTTGGCTGTGTGCTTAGGGTCGTTGTCCTGCTCAAAGATGAACCGTCGCCCCAGTCTGAGGTCAAGAGCGCTCTGGAGCAGGTTTTCATCCAGGATGTCTCTGTACTTTGCTGCAGTCATCTTTCCCTTTATCCTGACTAGTCTCCCAGTTCCTGCCCCCCACAGCATGATGCTGCCACCACCACGCTTCACTGTAGGGATGGTATTGGCCTGGTGATGAGCGGTGCCTGGTTTCCTCCAAACGTGACGCCTGGCATTCACACCAAAGAGTTCAATCTTTGTCTCATCAGACCAGAGAATTTTGTTTCTCATGGTCTGAGAGTCCTTCAGGTGCCCTTTTGGCAAACTCCAGGTGGGCTGCCATGTGCCTTTTACTAAGGAGTGGCTTCCGTCTGGCCACTCTACCATACAGGCCTGATTGGTGGATTGCTGCAGAGATGGTTGTCCTTCTGGAAGGTTCTCCTCTCTCCACAGAGGACCTCTGGAGCTCTGACAGAGTGACCATCGGGTTCTTGGTCACCTTCTTGATTTAAGGCCTTTCTCCCCTGATCACTCAGTTTAGATGGCCGGCCAGCTCTAAGAAGAGTCCTGGTGGTTTCAAACTTCTTCCACTTACAGATGATGGAGGCCACTGTGCTCATTGGGACCTTCAAAGCAGCAGAAGTTTTTCTGTAACCTTCCCCAATCCTGTCTCGGAGGTCTACAGACAATTCCTTTGACTTCATGCTTGGTTTGTGCTCTGACATGAACTGTCAACTGTGGGACCTTCTATAGACAGGTGTGTGCCTTTCCAAATCATGTCCAGTCAACTGAATTGACCACAGGTGGACTCCAATTAAACATCTCAAGGATGATCAGGGGAAACAGGATGGACCTGAGCTCAATTTGGAGCTTCATGGCAAAGGCTGTGAATACTTGTGCTTTCTCAATTTTTTTATTTTTAATAAATTTGCAAAAACATCAAGTAAACTTTTTTCTCGTTGTCATTATGGGGTGTTGTGTGTAGAATTCTTAGGAAAAAAATGAATTGAATCCATTTTGGAATAAGGCTGTAACATAACAAAATGTGGAAAAAGTGATGCGGTGTGAATACTTTCCGGATGCACTGTAATATATGTACTGTATATACTGTATATACAGAGAGAGAGAGAGAATTGTATACTTATTATTGAAAATATTATTACTACTTGCCTGTGTATGGTGGTTGGGCTCCTTAGAGGCACTATTACAGAATAGGAACAATTTAAAACACCTTGTTGTGTGTTTACCTGGTGTCCTGGATGTTTGGCTGTTGGGTTAGAGGACCGACAGTGCCCTCTAGTGTCAGAATATATATAACGTGCAGTGAATACACTTGACTTGATCATTCCTAGTTCTCATCCTCTTTCTCTGTATGTTTAGCATTCGTTTTCTCAGAGGTTGATGTGCTTGCTCTTTCCTGATCAGCTCTTCCTTCCTCCACCCTAAGCGGCCGACTTCTTCTCTTCTTAATTAGCAGCAGAAACAGGGCACTCATTTAAAAAAGGGTTAAAATGAAAACCTGCAGCCACGATGGTCCTCCAGGAACAGAGCTGGTGATCCCTGCTCTATGCCAGGGGTCCTCCAACCCAGTCCTGGAGGTCCGCAGTCACTGCAGGTTTTTGTTTCAACCCGGTTGCTTAATTAGAAAGCAATTCTTGCCAATAATTTAATTTCATGGCTTGTTATTGCTGCTGCTATGTCAGGTAATTCTCATAACCTTCGATTTTCTTCCCCTTTCTAAGGTTATCATCCAAATGATTTGAAGGCTAAAATGGAGGAGTGATTTTCAGTCCTTCACTTTTTTCTCTTCACTTTCCTTCCAGGTGTAAATGGAAACAAGCAAAATGGAGAAATGCTGGACTCTTTTGTCATTTGCATGTTATTACTAATTAGGTGCTTAAGACTAAAATCAGCTATATAAGGGTTCAAAATCTTAATGAGCAAGACAACTAAAGTGAAACAGAAGTGTTACTGCTGTAGCGGACGACTGGGGTCCATAAGTGGACAGGACAGGTGAGCTCGTCCAGGTTTTCCTGATGTTCTAATGTGATACGCATGCCTCCTGGACACCTTCCCGCGGAGGATTCACAGACACAACCAGCTGGCAGGAGACCCTGGGGAAGCCCCACTATTAAATCTTCCAGATGGCATGGGGATGCCATGGAGTCCTACAGTATGAGTTGACAAGTGTGGCTGGAGAAAGAGACATGTGGTCCTCACTGCTGAGACTGTTGCCCCCACGACCCAGTCTCGGATAAACGGTGGATGAATGAATGAAGGTGTTGTTAATGACAGCCCCATCACTGCCCCCTGCTGGACACCACTGCTAACATCACCTCAGTCTGATCAGGTTCCTCTCATCATAACACTTTTCTTCTTGTGTCTGAGCCCAATTGTGCCCACCGACACACCACTCCTTGAATCTCCATGTCTTTTAGTTGGACCACTTAACCCTTCACAAGTTATAAAGTTACCCTTTATTTGCCTTTTGAACCCCCAAACCACCTTGTTGTTACTTAGTCGATTTTAGCCCTCACTGCACAGTCTGCTCCTTCAGGTGGGCTGCAATTCAATTCCACTTGCTTAGAGGGACACCTTTTTTTTTCATTGTTAAATCCCAAAATATGTCTGTTTGTTGAAACTACTTTGTGTCCTTTTGTTTCCAAGGCTTAACTTCCTAAAGTAGCAAAGCTCCCGGCAATGTGTGCCCAGGAATGTGTGTTTATGTCAACATGGCCATCTGGTGGGCCAAATCCTGAAATCCTGCTAAAATAACACCTGAGCTGAAGAGGCCCGTCCGAGAGGAATGCTGCTGGCATCAGATTGCCTTACCTTAAATATAATGGAGAACGTGACTTTCCCCACATTATTTCCTTTTTATTTTTCCACGTCACTTGGCTCATATCTCTGACAGCTGGTAGACTGTGGAATGCGGCCTTGTCCCTGGCATTGTTCTTGCCATTCATATTGCTGATAGAATGGCATCCCAGCTGGGTCAGGGTGGGCTTTTAGATAGTGTACTGTAATCTTGTTTGTTTATAACATGCCCTGTGTTAGTTTAAGTTTTAACCTCCTTGATGTTAAACACGTAGGAAGTAAAAATGTGAGATTTGAATACACAATGGGAAGTATACCTTATGGGTGTCCCTTGTGTTATTGTGGGTGACCGCAATGCCAGGCTTAGTGACATCCACATTTCCCCTGACATGAACATTAACAGTTTCCGCATTGTGGACAGGGCTTATGGGGCTAAAGTCTTACTTGTCCTTGCACTTGACTGAAATCAGTTTTTTTGTCATCCAGCTACTGTCATAGCACGATGAAGTTTCACACGACGGAATTCACTAAGCAAATCATGGAGGTCCAGTCAGACAGCACCTTATGAATAACTTTCATAATCCATGTCAACATCTGATGACCAACTTATTAACATCACTGCCATAATGGTTCAGTTTTAGTTTGCTCTAAAACTGTCTTTATAGCTTCTCATTTCCCATTGTGTGTTTAGTTGAAGGCTCTGCCCAATCACGAATATTGATGAGTTACCATAAAGTGGCAGAACACATAGAAATATTCAGAATTTTTTCATCATCTTATTTCTTCCACTAGATAGATAGATAGATAGATAGATAGATAGATAGATAGATAGATAGATATAGATATGAAAGGCATTATATGATAGATAAATGGATAGATAGATATGTGAAAGGCATTATATGATAGATAGATAGATAGATAGATAGATAGATAGATAGATAGATAGATAGATAGATAGATAGATATGTGAAAGGCACTATATGATAGATAGATAGATAGATAGATAGATAGATAGATAGATAGATAGATAGATAGATATGAAAGTCACTATATAATGATAGATAGATAGATAGATAGATAGATAGATAGATAGATAGATAGATAGATAGATAGATAGATAGAGTGAAAGGCACTATATGATAGATAGATAGATAGATAGATAGATAGATAGATAGATAGATAGATAGATAGATAGATAGATAGATAGATAGATAGATACTTTTTTAATCCCGGGTCCGATATATACAGTACCATGTCATCTGCATATAATGAGATTTTCTGTTCCAGTCCTTCTCTGCTAATCCCCTTTATCTGATCAGTATTTCGACAATGTATTGCCAGTGGTTCAATGGCAATTGCAAACAGCAGTGGTGACAAAGGGCATCCTTGTCTTGTGCCACGTTCTAGTTTAAAGTAGTCTGAGCAAATGTTATTGATGCAAACTGAAGCTTCTGGGTTAGTGTACAGTAATTTAATCCATGCACAAATGTTCGGGCCAAACCCAAACTTCTCCAAAATAGTAAAAGGTATTTCCATTCAATCATGTCGAATGCTTTTTCTGCATCCAATGATAATAATATTTCTGGGGTGTTTGATTTAGTTGGTGAGTATATTACATTAAACAGGCGTCGAAGATTTGAAGATAAGTGTCGGCCCCTAATAAATCCAGTTTGGTCTTGTGATATTACTGAGGGGAGCACTTTCTCCATCCTTCTAGCTATGATTTTAGAGAGTATTTTAACGTCGTTATTCAGAAGTGAAATTGGTCTGTATGATGCACATTGTAATAAGTCCTTATTTTGTTTTGGAAAGACAGTGATTAGTGCTTGGCGAAAGGTTTGTGGAAGAGATTGGTTATCTCTGGCTTCTGTAAATGTTGCTAATAGGAGGGAGCTAGCTGAGCGGAGAATTTCTTGTAAAACTCTGCAGGGTAGCCGTCAGGGCCTGCTGCTTTTCCACCTTGGAGTGACTTTATAGCATCCAGTAATTCTGATAATGACAGAGGTTTATCGAGTTCCTCCACACTAAAAGCGTCAATTTGTGGTATCTGTAATTTATCCAGAAATGCATTAGATTGTATATTGTCTTCTTTAAACTCAGTAGTATATAGGGATTTATAGTAGTCTCTAAAAGTGTACATTATATTTTTGTGTTCGATGATTTTATCTCCATTCGTGTTAGTAATTACGAGATTGCTATGCATATCTTGCTTGTGAATTTGTTGCGCTAAAAGCTTATTAGCTTTCTCCATGTTCATAATAATGATGTCTGGATTTGTAAATTAGTTGTTCGGTTTCTTTAGTTGTCAAGAGGTTTAATTCTGAATGTAGAGCCTGCCTCCTCTTATGTAGAGTCTCGCTTGGTAGTCTGGCATGTTCTTCATCTATTTTAGTAATTTCGCTTTTATCTCTGCTACTTTCTTGCTTCGGATTTATTTCTGTGGGAAAGATATGAGATAATCTGTCCTCTTAAGAAGGCCTTAAGAGTTTCCCAGAGTATTCCTGCAGAGATCTCAGGGGATGTATTTGTCTCTAGAAAGAATTCAATTTGTTTGGATATAAATTCAGTACAATTCTCGTCAGCTAATAGAAGCGGATTGAGACGCCATCTGAGGGGTGAGTGTATGGGGCTTAGTAATTTCAGCTCCAAGATCATCGGAGCATGGTCTGAAATAACAATAGCATCGTATTTACAAGATTTAATCTTAGGCAAGAAGTTATTATCTATAAAGAAGTAATCAATCCTTGAGTAGCAATGATGTACTGGTGAGTAGAAAGAATATGTTCTTGAATTTGGGTTTAAAACCTCCAGGGATCTGATAAGTTGTGATCAGTTATAAACTTTGTAATTATCTTTGCGGTGTTAGTTGCGTTCCCCTGTGGAGGAAGTCTTATCTAAAAGTGGATTTAGAACACAATTAAAGTCCCCAGCCATTATAAGTTTATGAGTGTTCAGATTGGGAATGGATGCAAATAAATTTTGTATAAATTCCTTATCATCAACATTAGGTGCATAAACATTTATCAAAATCATTTTACAGTTAGATAAGTCTCCCATGACCATCACATATCTCCCTTCAGGATCCAATACTACATCTGATGCTACAAATGGTACTGTTCTATGTATGAGAATTCCCACCCCTCTAGTTTTCTTTGTAAAACTAGAATGGAACATTTGGCCAGTCCAGTCTTTTGCAGCCGGAACTGATCCTTACTTAGTAAGTGGGTTTCCTGTAAAAATACTATTTTAGCATTTAGACCTGTTAGGTGAGAAAGTACTTTCTTTCTCTTTAATTCGTGATTCAGGCCTTTAACATTCCAGCTTACGAAGTTAACTGTCCCATCATGGAGACACTGATTCTGAGTTTTTGGTGTCATATTATAGTCTTAACTGGAAGTGAAATAGTTTAGGTCTTAATTTCCTATTCCCCCAAGAGTTGTTGCCATGCAGCTTATTATTACGTTGATAGTTATAATTATAAAGATTGAGATGATAGATTAGATATAGATCAAGCCTGCTCTCTTTCTCTTCCCCTTAACCCCCACCCTCCCTTTTTGCCTCCCCAGGTGAGGCTAAAACCCACTTCATGCAGTCCCAGTCCTCTGACATACCCAGAGACAGAGCACGTCCAAAGCACATCAAGCCCCCATGCAGTGGCGCTTTAAGGTTAAAAGATAAGAGATATCTGTTACCAATATAGTCTTTAAAAGAGGAAAAAAAAAGAAAAAAGAATTTTGCACTTAATATATACATATATATATATACATATATACATATATATATATATATATATACATATACATACACACATATATACATACATACATACACATACATACATATAATCTTCATCAATTTTAGTGCATTAAGATGATATCCCCAGATAATAAACCCAGGTGATGGTGTTAAAGATGTGTCCAAAACAAGCATAACAAGTCTTAATGCAGTAATAGCAATAACAGCAAACCAAGGGTATGATATTGAACAGTCTCATTTAGGGTACACATGAAATAATTAGAAAAGAAAAAAGAGGAGGAAAACGTAATTAAGCACAATAAAACATAAACATTTAGCCCTAGTAATACTAAGTAATGTAATAAGTAAGTAATAATAATAATAATAAAGAATATAAGAATATGAATATATGCTGATAAAAACCCGTATTTTAAAACAAATAGATCAGACAGTAGATTATTAATCCTAGCTTTATCATTTACCGCCATGACTCACAATTATGTATCAGAATAGTCCCGGGATCAGCTTTCTTAACTCATTTTCTGCCTCCTCCTTGCTAGCGAAAACATAGAAATGACCCTGCCATTCCACTTTCAGTTTTGCCGGATACAGGAGGCCGTATTTGACATTGGCTTGCCGTAGCGCTGTTTAATATTATAGAAGGCGCGCTTAATAGCTGTTGCTGGAGAGAAGTCAGGAAGACGCGAATGTGGCAATCTTCATATATAATATCTTCCTTTTTTCCTGAGGAGTTCCATCACCTCTAACTTAAATGATAATCGTTCAAAACGAACTATAAAAGATCTTGGTCGGGTCTGACGGTGTTTGATCCGCGTGACGCTGTAAGCCGCTGCTATCTCAGATTCTGCTTTAAAGTCGCCCCCGATTATTTTAGAAAAAAGTTCAGTTGCGAATTTCACCGGGTTTAAACTTTCTCGATTCTCCGGCAGGCCTTCAATTCTGACATTATACCTTCTACTCCCATCTTCTAAAGCAGCCAGTCTGTCTCCAAGTTTTTCTCCGAGTTTTTTACATTCCGAACTGACATTTACTGCTCTTTCCTCGGCACTGGCAGCTAGATGTTCGGCTATTTCGATCCGATTCGTGAATGTCTCACTAAGATGCTCCAATCGATCAGCAAGCGTGCTCAGTTTAGCCGAGTTTTTCTCAATGCGCTCTTCAATTTTACCCAGCACCTGTCGAAGTTCAAGTTGTACCTCTTGACGCAGCCTTTCATTTGCCTGTTGGATTTCCTGTCGCAGACATTCATTGGCCTGTTGGATTTTCTGTCGCAGACATTCATTGGCCTGTTTCATCTCCTGTTTCAGTCTCTCATGTGCTTTTGCCGTTGCTTTCTCATTAGCCTTCTCGCTTTTCTTTATATCTTGCGTGAGCTCAGAGATACTTTTTTAATCCCAAGGGGAAATTCTCATACTCCAGCAGCAGCTTACTGATTAAAAACAATATTAAATTAAAGAGTAATAACAATGCAGGTATAACAGACAATAACTTTGTATAATGTTAACGTTTACCCCCCCGGGTGGAATTGAAGAGTCGCATAGTGTGGGGTCTCCTCAGTCTGTCAGTGAGCAGGACGGTGACAGCAGTCTGTCCTGAAGCTGCTCCTCTGCCTGGAGATGATCCTGTTCAGTGGATGCAGTGGATTCTTTATGATTGACAGGAGTTTGCTTGATGCCCATTGCTTTGCCACGGATGTTAAACTGTCCAACTTTACTCCTACAATAGAGCCTGCCTTCTTAACAAGTGTGTCCAGGCGTGAGGCGTCCTTAATCTTTATGCTGCCTCCCCAGCACACCACCATGTAGAAGAGGGCACTCGCCACAACCGTCTGGTAGAACATCTGCAGCATCTTATTGCAGATGTTGAAGGACGCCAACCTTCTAAGAAAGTATAGTCGGCTCTGACCTTTCTTACACAGAGCATCAGGTTTGGCAGTCCAGTCCAGTTTGACTAGGTGGCGGCAGGATACTGTCATTATTCTTATTCCAATAGAGGGAGCATCAAAAACATTTGTAGTAACGCATTTTATTACTACATGCATTACAACATACATTCCAACAGATGGTGCAATGCAAATGTTAATGCTGAGGTCTACATTGATTGCTTAAATTTCAGCACAACTCAGACTGGTAGCACAGCTATCTACCTTTTTATAAAGATAAGTGTCTGTGTGTCTGTTCAGTTACTAGGTCTCTGTTATTCCAGCAGGTGGCGCATCACAAATATTGGTCTGTCTCTCTGGTTTGCATTGAATTTGTCTTTGCAATACATGGTGCATCACAAACATTTCATAGTAATGCATTTGTATTAGAAAATACTTTCCAACAGATGGTGCAATGAAAACATTAACACTGAGGTTTACATTCATTGCTTAAATTTCAGCCCACTTTAGACAGGTAGAACAGCTATCCACCTTAACAATAGGATAAGTGTCTGTGTGTCTGTCTGGTTGCTAGGTGTTTGTCATTCCAACAGATGGTGCATCACAAACATTTGCAGTAATGAATTGCATTTCTTTTGTCATTCCAACAGATGGCATACCATAAACATTAACACTGCTTTTACAAATCTCATACCAATTGGCATATAACAGAGAGATATGTATTGCAGGGGAGGTTCAGTGGGTAGCACTGCTGCCTCGCAGTTAGGAGACCCGGGTTTGCTTCTCAGGTCCTCCCTGTGTGGAGTTTGCATGTTCTCCCCGTGTCTTTCTCTGCTGGGCACTCCAGTTTCCTCCCACAGTCCAAAGACGTACAATGCAAATTTGGTGATTCTAAATTGTCCCTAGTGTGTGCTTGGTGTGTGTGTGTGTGTGTGTGTGGGTGTTTGTGTGCCCTGCGGTGGGCTGGTGCTCTGCCCGGGGTTTGTTTCCTGCCTTGCGCCCTGTGTTGGCTGGGATTGGCTCCAGCAGACCCCCGTGACCCTGTAGTTAGGATATAGTGGGTTGGATAATGGATGGATGGATACAGTATGTGTTGCATTTTCCATTCCAACATATGGCGACTCAAACATTTGCAGTAAAGTATTTTATTACTAGAGATATTGTGATATGACAGCTGCTGAAATGACAAATATAGTGCATTTCAGTAAAATCTAACTAAATTCCAGTGCTTCTTACATGGGTAGCACTGCCATGATAAGTGTCTGTGTGTCCATTCAGTTGCTATGTTTCTGTCATTCCAACAGATGGCACATCACATACATTTGTAGTAAAACAATGCATTGAATTTATCATTCCAATAGGGGGTGCATCACAAACATTTACAATAATGCATTTTATTACTACATACATTACAAAATACGCTCCAACAGATGGTGCAATGCAAACATTAATGCTGAGGTTTACATTGATTACTTAAATTTCATCCCAACTCAGAGAGGTAGTACAGCTATCCACCTTTATAAAAGGATATATGTCTGCCTGTGTGGCCAGATGTTAGGTCTCTGTCATTCCAACAGATGGTGAATTTCAAATATTTGTAGTAATAAATTGCATTGCATTTGTCATCCCAACAGATGGCACACCGCAAAAATTAACACTGCTTTCACAAATCCCATATCAATGACATAAAACAGAGATGTATTCATTGTATTTTCCATTCCAACAGATGGCGCTACACAAACATTTGCAGTAATCCGTTTTATTACTAGAAAAACTGTGATGCACCACCTGTTGAAATGACAAATACAGTACATTTTACTGCTACATGCATTACAAAATACATTCCATCAGTTGGTACACTGTTAACGTTAACACTGATGTCTAAGCTGATTATTTAGATTTCAATGCATCTTAGAAAGGTAGTGTAGTTTGTTTTCAAGAAAGGTTATTTCTGCTTCCACTAGCATACGGCTTTTGGGTACTTTATTTTATGATGGAGTATGTTTATTACATTTTCAACATGTTTTACTTAGTCATTTTTCGAAATCTACCACATAATTTAGGGAATTCTTGCATACTTATTGTAGATTTTTTCATTAAAAGGCATAATTAAAGGATTCTAAGAGCAGGAGGAAAAAGATTTTCTGATGTGGTTACATTTTTGCCGAACTTCAAGCTCTATCTCTGGCATTAATCAGGCACTGCCCAGCTCAAACCCAATACCATAATTGGAGTGAAGAATAGTGGTGGCATCATCGTATTATGGGGGCGCAGGGACACAAATACTGATCTGAATTGATGGAAGGATGAATGGAGTCAAATACAGAGAGGTCCTTCAAGAAAACCTGGCAGGAGTGCACACCACCTCAGACTGGGGTGATGAATCACCTTTCATAACGACAAAGACCTGAAGCATTCTGCCAAGACAACGCTGGAGAAACTTCAGGACAAGTCACCGAGTGTCTGTGAGTGGCTCAGCCGAAGCCAAGTATAAAAAATCCAACTCAGAACAATGAGTGGAAAGACCTGAAGATGGCAGTTCACAAAGGCTTTAACTGTAATGGAGTGTGAACTCTAGGTGGCACTGTTGCCCCTTTAAACCCAACAGACAGACACTCAGGATACCAGGTAAAAGCACTAAGAAGATTTTTAATTTATTTTTAATTTTTATTTTTCCCTCCAAGAACCACAGCCACAATAAACAATCAAGTAGCACAATAATAATCACAATTCTCAAAATTCTCTCTCCTAACACCTCTACACCTCCCAGCAAGCTTTGTCTACCTCCAGCCAACTCTTCAGCTGTCCTTTATATAGTCCTTGACCCGGAAGTGTTTCGGTTCTTCCTCCCACGCGACCTGCCAGCACTTCCGGGTCAGACGGAGAATTTTTAATCAGCCCGGAATTACTTTCAGAGCTTCCGCCCTCATGTTCCATTAGTACATCCGGGCTAGGTGAGAATTTATTCTCCCACCGTCTTCTCACTGCATCCTCTGGAGGCACCGACAGTACCCAGCAGGGCTGTGTTGCTGAACTCCATGTCCCATAGTGCCCTGCTGGAATCCGAGGTACCACTGCAGTCTTAGGAGAGGCAGTGGAGAATCCCAGTTCTTTAATCACCCCTGAAGTACTTCCAGGCTGTAAGGGAAGAATGACTCCCCAGGTCCTTCCACAGCACCCCCTGGTGGCACCCACGGCACCCAACAGGGCTGAGATACCGAACTCCAAGTCCCAGGATGCCCTGTGGGAATCAAGGGCACTGCTGCTTTCCAAGGGAGCTCCCATCAAGTGTCTTTGGGGAGGTAATGTCCAAAATTTTCTGCCTTTCCCCATCCTTCCATTTTAAGGGTGCCCTGGCCAGGTAGGAAGAGCAGGATAAACTGGAATTAATCCAAGTGTGCCAAGCTTGTAGAGCCTTACCATGAAGACTCAAAGCTGGCTACTAAATTAAGGGTCTGAATACTTCTCTTAAGGAACAATTTCAGCTTTTGATTTTTTTAATAAATGAGCAAACCTTTTAGAAAATATGTTTTGACTTTATCATTATGGATTACGGAGTGTAGACAGATGGGCGAAACTGACAAAATTATCCATTACAATTAAATCTACAACAAAATAAAGTTTGCAGAAAGTGAAAGGGTCTCGTCACTTTTCAGAACCCGCTGCATATAATAATGTTTAGTTTTGCATTTCAGTTGTATTTACCAGACTGAGAATGCCAGGGATCCATTTTGGTACACGTGCATGGCAAGTTAATTCAGATAGTCCATTCTCGACATTCTGGACCAGGCCAAGGGGACGCCCATGTAACACCTGGCTGCGCGGCAGAAAGAAGGTCATTTCCAGAGGGTGGGACTGGACCACGTGTCTGCCTGGGGGGTCGCCAACCGGGATCCCGAGCTGTTTCGTTGCGTGGTAGGTGCAGCAACGCGCTGTACCGGTGCATGCTTCCCAACCTGACTTGATTTGACTTGATACTAACCCTAACCCTAACCCTAACCCTACCCTGAAAAACACCCCAGGGACTATAAAAGTCCCCCATTCACTGTGACATAAGGATGAATTCTAAACCGAGCCCCCCTTCCACCACCAACACCATAAAACCCAAAACCTATACCTAAAAACGTAACTCCTGTAAAGTTAAAACCCATAATGAGAAACCACAAAATGCATCCCATTCCTTTGACCAAACTGATTGGCACTGCCACCAGCCTGTTAGTATTTTAGACAAAACAGGGCCCAAGGGATTCATGATTTTTTAATCAAATAATCAGCAATGCATTTGTTTTTCGATTAAAAAAGTCAGTCAATGCTAGATGAATTACAGTACCTGGTGATTTATTGATCCTGATTTAATTTATTTCAATGAATTATTTAAGTCACCCCTTATGTCGTTTTTATGGTTTAACAATAAATCTTCTTCTTCTTCTTTCGGCTGCTCCCATTATGGGTTGCCACAGCGCATCATCTTCTTCCATATCTTCCTGTCCTCGTCATCTTGTTCTGTCACACCCATCACCTGCATGTCTTCTCTCACACATCCATAAACCTTCTCTTAGGCCTTCCTCTTCTCCTCTTAACTTCCAGCACTATCCTTAGCACCCTTCTCTCACTATACCCCTCATCTCTCCTCTGCACATGTCCAAACCAACACCATCTCGCCTCACTTCTTGAGCTGACCTCATTTCTAATCCTGTCCATCCTCGTCACACCCAATGCCAATCTTAGCATCTTTAACTCTGCCACCTCCAGCTCTGTCTCCTATGCCACCGTCTCCAGCCCATATAACATAACTGGTCTCACTACCATCCTGTAGACCTTCCCTTTCACTCTTGCTGATACCCGTCTGTCACCAATCACTCCTGACACTCTTCTCCACCCTCTCCACCCTGCCTGCACTCACTTCTTCACTTCTCTTCCACAATCCCCATTACTCTGTACTGTTGATCCCAAGTATTTAAACTCATCCACCTTCGCCATCTCTACTCCCTCATCCTCACCATTCCACTGACCTTCCTCTCATTTACACACATGTATTCTGTCATGATGGTCCTACTGACCTTCTCTCCTCTCCTCTCATATCTCCACCTCTCCAGGCTCTCCTCCACCTGCTCCCTACTATCGCTACAGATCACAATGTCATCAGTAAACATCACAGTCCACGGGGACTCCTGTCTAATCTCGTCTGTCAACCTGTCCATCACATTGCAAATAAGAAAGGACTCAGAGCCGATCCCTGATGTAATCCCACCTCCGTCACTCCTACCGCAGACCTCACCACGGTCACACTTCCCTTATTCATATCCTGTACAACTCTTATGTACTTCTCCACCACTCCCAACTTCCTCATACAATACCACAACTCCTTTCTCCTCACCCTGTCATCTGTACTGTTGATCCCAAGTATTTAAACTCATCCACCTTCGCCAGCTCTACTCCCCTCATCCTCACCACTCCACTGACCTCCCTCCCATTCACACACATGTATTCTGTCTTGGTGGTCCTACTGACCTTCATTCTTCTCCTCTCTAGAGCAGATCTGCACCTCTCCAGGGTCTCCTCAACCTGGTCTCTACAAAGAGTCTTAAGGCAGGGGTGCAAATTATTTACCACCCATAAAAATAGACAAAAAGACAAAGACTGGCAGAGGTAGATAAGCGCCATTTTATTTTCAAAAAGGGTTTCTCCTGTGCGAAGTGGCAGGCGAATTACTGTCAATAAAAGGCACACACCTGAGAAATAAACTGAAATGTTACTCACTCGGGATTTTTCTTTCCGTACTATAAAGGTTTTGTTGAGCAGCACATTTTGATTTCAGGCATTTCAGTGACATCTTGAAGTGTAAAGAAAGCTGGCACGTAAATCGCTTTCTATTTCACACACTTTACGAGCCTGTAGTCAGCCAATGCTGTGTGAACAGCCGCACTCCGTCATCGGATGAATACCTGTGGGCGGCTCGTGTGGGACGACTTTCTGTTTGAGTTAAAAGTTACAAGGGCTAAAGACTAACGTCATTCAAAAACTAAAATATTTTTTAGTAAATTATTATTTTATTTCAGTTAGTCTTTTCAGCTACTTTAATAGTTTCATATAGTTTTAATTTTTAATTTCCATCCATCCATCCATTATTCAACCCGCTATATACCAACTACAGGGTCACGGGGGTCTGCTGGAGCCAAGCCCAGCCAACACAGGGTGCAAGGCAGGAAACAAACCCCGGGCAGGGCGCCAGCCCACCACAGGGCACACACACACACACACACACAAGGGACAATTTAGAATTGCCAATGCACCTAACCTGCATGTCTTTGGACTGTGGGAGGAAACCCATGCAGAGACAACAACAACAACATTTATTTCTATAGCGCACTTTCATACAAAAAGTAGCTCAAAGTGCTTTACATGACGAAGAAAAGAAAAATAAAAGACAAAATAAGAAATTAAAATAAGACATTAGTTAACATAGAAAAGGAGTAAGGTCCGATGGTCAGCGTAGACAGAAAAACAAAAGAAAAAACTTCAGATGGCTGGAGAAAAAAAATAAAATCTGCAGGGGGTCTGAGGCCACGAGACCACCCAGTCCCCTCTGGGCATTCTACCTAACATAAATGAAACAGTCCTCTTTGTAGTTAGGGTTCTCACGGAGTCACTTGATGTTGATGGTCAAACAGACTTCTGGCTTTGAATCCATCCATCATTGTTGGGACATCATGGTGCTTTGAGAAGATGGTGGTGTCGCAATCCACCACCAAAAGGACATCGGAAAAAGAAACAGAAAAGAGAGTAGGGGTTAGTACAGATTTTAGAGCCACCACGAATAGTTATTATAATGAGTTGGAGATACAGAGTATCAGGATTTTAATTATAGTGAAGTTATGAGAAGGCCATGTTAAAGTAATGTGTTTTCAGCAGTTTATTAAAGTGCTCCACCGTATCAGCCTGGTGAATTCCTATTGGCAGGCTATTCCAGATTTTAGGCTCATAACAGCAGAAGGCCGCCCGCCTCACCACTTCTTTTAAGCTTAGCTCTTGAAATTCTAAGCAGACCCTCATTTGAGGATCTAAGGTTACGATTTGGAATATAAGTTGTCAGACATTCCGATATATAAGATGGGGCGAGATTATTTAAGGCTTTATAAACCATAAGCAGAATTTGAAAGTCAATCCTGAATGACACAGGCAACCAGTGTAGTGACATTAAAACTGGAGAGACCATGCAAACTCCACGCAGGGAGGACCCGGGTCTCCTAACTGCGAGATGGCAGCGCTACCCACTGCGCCACCGTGCCACCCGATCAACTTATAATATCCCGTAGAATATCTAGAGCCATTAACAAGTTGGTGCAGAATTGTCAGCAGCAGTATGAACCCAAACCAAACACGAAGAATTATTCTTCAAAATACAACCCCCGGGTAGAGCGCCAACCCGAATATTTTATTCAAGGTTGGATTGTTTTTTTTTTTTCTTAGTCTGATCCAATTTTCTATACAATTGAAAACCGTTTATGGTCTTACCTTTATTTCTAATTGAAGTCCATGCGCCTGTTCTTTTCCACAAAAATCTCCGTCACTTTCTTGTGAAAGTCCTTCTTATTTTCCTTTACTTTTAAAAAATCGTAATCTTCCATTTTAGTTCGGTTGGAACCAAAAATAAAAATAAACGAAGTGCTGCAGTGCACTTGACTTTCTGATGTCGCTAACTTATCGGTGCCTCTGCGTAGAAGAACAGCAGTGACGAGCACCTGTTGGGCTCACATGCGCCCCCTTTCAGGCCGGCATGGTACTGTCTGCCTCGCCTTGTGTCTTTCACTGCGGTTTTATGACCGATCAGTGAGACTAAATATGTCACACACATTCATTAAAGATGTTAGCCAGACTGTGGAAAGTCAGGGTGTGTAATAAACGTGTCTGCAAACCTTATACTGGCGACATACAGAGAGACAGCAACAGGCACGCGCCAATTACACGCATCAACCCCGTGTGTGAGGAAAGGAGAGCGCAGTCCGAGGGGAGGTGAGGCTTGTTGCTACCACACCTCGCATTTCTCCTCTGTATTTGAACAGGAAATG
This sequence comes from Polypterus senegalus, assembly GCF_016835505.1. Classification (NCBI taxonomy): domain Eukaryota; kingdom Metazoa; phylum Chordata; class Cladistia; order Polypteriformes; family Polypteridae; genus Polypterus; species Polypterus senegalus. The sequence goes on along the minus strand of NC_053155.1, from coordinate 314,223,925 downwards.
TGCAATTTCAACAATTTTGACTATAAAAATTATATGAATCATACAGTAAACAAATTAATAGCACAGACCAGTGGGCACATTTACTTTGTTATCATTATTAGTTTTTTTACTTTTCATGGTGACAGGTGAGGCTCTGCCTCTCCTGCCTCCCCTGACCACACACCCCTAGATGGCACCATAATGGAAGGACTGGGGGAGAAGACATATACAGGGCACTGCCTCCCCTGGAGCGCTAGATGGCAGCCTCCTGGGTTGCGGGGACATCACGGTTTACCATAGAACACCATGGAAATTAGAGTTCTGTAACTCAGCCCTGTTGGGTACCATGCAGGCCACCAGAAGCAGCTGCAGAGCCTTCACCACACCTGGGAGACTTTCCATACCTACTGTATATAACATTTACCTTTATATTTTGTTCTTTGACAGCAATTTACATATAACAAGTCTTATTTCTTTAAACCAGGTCTTGGCTCTTAATGATGAACTATTTTGGGACTTCACATTATACTTCTAATGAGTTTGCACGCAGTTTATGTGAGGAACTTTCAGATTTGGGTATGACTGCCAATCCTAATGTGATGTGGGAGACCCTGAAGGTTGCTGAGGGTTGTGTTATGGTGTTACCGGTGTTCCCAGAAGGAGGTGTTTCATCTCGCAGGGCACCCTGGATATCATCGAGAGGAGTCGCAGCGCACGGCTCAATGGCAACTCTAGTCTGTACCGGGAACTGAGAAGGACGGCTCTGAGGGCAGATAAAGAGGCGTTTGTTAGAGGAATCTGTGAGCAGGTGACACACCATCTGTGGTCTAGTGACCCACGTCCTGCTTACAGAGGAATCAAAGCATTACGCACATCCGAATCTGTTCCTCGGAGAGTCACAGTCAGGGCAGCTGATGGAACGGTCCTTATGGATGACACTGCAGTTGTGACCCGCTGGGCTGACTACTTTGAGGTGTTGTTCAAAGCTAGGATGTTGGATATCTCTGGTCCTCAGTTCTTGCAGCTGATCCTCCAATTAGCTGTGAGCTCCCCGATCTCACTGAGATGGCACAGGTGGTGAACCAGCTGAGGGGGTTAAAGGCTGCAGGCTGTGGTATCCGGGGTGAACTTCTCCAGGCTGGTGGTAAGGCTGTACTCCTGGCATTGCAAGCAATCTTTGCTTCCATTTGGGAGACTGGCATCATCCCAACTGACTGGAAAACAGGACTTGTCATCCGTATCTGCAAAGGGAAGGGTGATCGCATGGATTGAAGCAACTACAGAGGGATAACACTGCTCTCGGTGCCGGGTAAGATCCTTGCTAGGGTCATCCTCAATAGCATCCGTGGTCACTTGCTCACCTACTAGCGACCGGAACAGTCTGGTTTTACGTCTAAGAAGTCCACTATCGACCGCATCCTGGCACTGAGGGTTCTCATGGATCACAAACGCAAATATCGGCAGAGTTTCTTTGCAGCCTTTGTCGATTTTCACAATGCATTCGACTCAGTTGATCGAGCTGTGGCCCTGTGGGACATCCTGAGGGTTCGCGGGATCCCCACGAGGTTGCTGGATATCATGGCCGGCCTGTACACTGGTGCTATGAGTGCTGAGCAGAGTGGAGGCAGGACCTCTGCGATTTCCCCAGTTGATTTTGGAGTTCGTCAGGGGTGTGTTCTGCTCCTATAATGTTCAGTGCTTGTATGGACTGGGTGTTGGGCAGGGTCGTGGGGTCCAGCAGCTGTGGGACATTTGTTAGTGAAGAGAGATTCACTGATCTTGACTTTGCTGACGATGCTGTGACCTTCGCAGAGTTAATGGAGCCTCTGATGGAGGTGCTCGATAGACTAAGTGAGGGGTCCGAGCTTGCGAGTGTCCTGATAAAAACCAAGAGCAAGGCCTCTAATGACTTCTTGGGCACGGCCATCAGCAGTATGTCTGTCTGTGGAGAGAGTGCTGACCTCGTCACTGAGAGGTTTACTTACCTTGACAGTGACATTCATGTGACTCTGGTGACTCTTCCTATGAAGTCAGTAGATGGATTGAGAGAGCATGGGGGGGGGGTCATGAGGTCGCCGGAAAGAGATGTTTGGCGCTCCCGATATCTATGCAAAAGGACGAAGGTCCAAGTCTTTAGAGTCCTGTCTTGCTATATGGTTGTGAGACATGGACACTATCCAGTGACCTGAGATGAAGACTGGACTCCTTCATGTGTGTCTCTCCAGAAAATCCTTGGGTCCCATTGGTTTGACTTTGTGTTGCTCTCGAATGAGGCACATGACCTGCATTGTGAGGGAGCATCAGTTACGGCACTATGGTCATGTGGCTCGATTACCCGAGGGTGATCCAGCTCATAAGATCCCCATTATTGGGGACCCGAGTGGCTGGACCAGGCCAAGGGGTCGCCCACGTAACACCTGGCTGCGGAAGATAGAGGGTCATTTCCAGAGGGTGGGACTGGACCGCATGTCTGCCTGGGGGTTGCCAACTGGGATCCCGAGTTGTTTCGTAGTGTAGTGGGTGCGGCAATGCACTGTACCAGTGCATGCTCCCCAACTTGACTTGGCTTGACATTATACTTAATAACAGAGGTGTGTTTCTGGGCCATACCATTTATCTGCATGCTGATTGGTGTGTTTGAATCGCTTCATATTCACTACATATAAATGAAACTGTCATCATATTGGTACGACTCTCGGTCCTCAAAGGCCACCTGAGTTTTCCTTTTTTTCTTCCATCATAAGGCCCACTGACAGTGCTGTTATGGGTTCTGTCTCTGAGGTCGAAGCCCATGGGTAATCAACATGGCAGGATTAAAGGACGGCTATGGGTGCTGATCTGCGGGTACCAAATCCCTGAAATATTTAAAGATTATCTTTGTGCTCTTTCCTTGCGTGTACGTTCAGTTTTGACCGTCATTTTTTTTTTTAATTGAATTTCTACCTTTTCAGATATGACGATTTTGTTTTTGTTTAATTGCTGCATATTTTTACGGATTGTTACCTTTTTTCTTTTGCTTTTCTCACCAACAAATACTGGATTATGACTCTTTCCACAATAAATAACTATGACTTTGGTTTCTAAGTACGAGGGACATTCCCTTTTTTTAGCTCTGTTTATTAAACATTTCAAGCACAAATGATGACACTTTTCTACATGGGCACCTTCCTTTGCAATGCAATTTTCCCAGAGTGTCGTACCAACCTTTTAATGCCCAATGACTGCTCCTCTCGCCCGCCTTCATCGTTTCCAACGAAACTACCAAAGTGCGGAAACTTTTTGAACGTCCCTCGTACTTTGTGCTTTATCTGTGTTTTGAGGCATCTTGAGCGCCATCCAGCTGTGCACTGACACATGCCAGTGTACCGTAACACAAACCCAAATTTGGCTTCAGAAAGTCAATGGAAGAATGAAGCAGAAAGACAAATTACAAGCAAATCTTTTTGGACTTTGGGGGGAAAAAACAAATCGGAAACTAACTTGGATGTTCATCTGAGCAAAGACACAAGAGAAAGGACACAAATGACTTTAGGAGTTGAGAAGCCAATGGGCACGGGCCTGCTGTTCATTTGTGACGCCAAGTTGGCAGAGGCTCTGCGGTACCCTTTTTCATCTTCATTATGTTGGGTGGGTGTGCAGGTTAAGTAGCTTGGCTTTGCTCAGCTGGTTCGGTGTGTGCCCACCACTCCACCCTGATGGAGGCTGGCACTTGCAGCTTTTGATCCAAAGGACAAGACTAGAAGTTTGTGTGTGCCAGGATGGGCATACAGTTGCATTAATGGAAGAAGACTGCCAGCCCAGGGCTGTGCCATACAAATAAAAACCAACAGAGACCAGTGAATGGACGCACACTCTAGGAACTAAAAGTGCTGACCAGGTAAAGTTTTATTTTTTTAATCAACAAAATACCCCTGCCCCAGAAAAAAAAAAAAAATAATACTAATAATAATATTGAATCAAAAGTAATTAAATAATCCAAAATAAGAAAAAAAAAAAAGAAAAGGGAACCAAATAAATCTTAGAATAACCTAGTGCAAAAAAATCCCAAACAGTAAATCCCAGTGTATAAAATGGTGTGGGAAAACTAGAAAACTGGCTTCTAAGGAAAACCTCAAGTTAATAAAAGGCTGTGGCGTTTCGCTCCTTGTCCTTCTCCTTTGCGTGTGTCGGTGTACATACGTGTGTGCGTGTGTCCCTTCTGTTTGCGATCTCGGCCCACCCCTCTCACTTTCTTGCCGATGGGATCCATGGTCTTGGCTGTGCTGGTAGCAGTGGCCAATCGGCCGGGCTCCGTCACTCTTCATTGGTCGGGTGGTCTTCCAGAGTCGAGAGCCCCCCCAAACTGAGCCCCGTGGAGTTCTGTGCTGCCGTCACCGTGACGACCGTATGTAAGAGAATTAGCACTAAGATGCACAGTTTAAGCCTGCTGTTGCACAGTCTGGATGCTGCAGAGGTTGCAAGCGATGTCCTATGATGGTACAAGACGGAATCGGTTGCTTTTATAGTCCCTTTGGATTGGTGATCTGCTATAAAGTCCCATCTGACATCACAGCACTCTGGTTCTGCATTGGTCGGAGGGTTATCCAAGAGCCCTGGAAAATAAGGGGAAAGCGTTATCGCTCAGTTTTGGGAGAAACATGACATGAGTGAAGGGGTCTGGGTAGGCCCATGACCACCCATTAATTTTTATTACAATTGACAGTTAGCCTACGCTGCATCCATTTTAATACACACCTCCCTTAATTAAAATATCAATGAAACTTAATAAATACTTTTGAATATGATGCGCTGTTACAAAAATGTTTAATAAGTTTTAACGCGAAAAGATGCCGATGGAAGAAGAGGAGAAACGGTCAGCTAGGGTGGAGAAAAGAAGAGCAGCTCAGGAAGTAGCAAGCGCATAAACCTCTGAGCACATGAATGGAAAACGTACAGAGAAAGACGATGAAGACTAGGAATGCTCAAGTCAAGTGTATTCACTGTACGTTATCATGCAGTGCGCCGTTACTGGTTTAATAATAATAATAATAATAATAATAACCCAACTTGAGATAAATTTAAGCCCACCATTTTATAAATACCTGGTGCTGCTTTCGAGGATAACGGCCTCTTCTTTCATGTGCCTAATCAATGACTATCATTTAGTAGAACGCTGAGTGTAGACTCAAAGAGCTGCTACAGGTGTATGGATAAAACACAAATTACATGCTTGAAAAACTTCACTAAATGAAAACTAAACCCAAAATGTCTTTTATATGTAACTGTAGTAATGACCAAGAAAAATGATTAATCTCATGGTTTTAGGAACAACGAAGATTAAAAAAGAAAGTTCACGATATAATGCAAGCCAATGGTGAGCAATGCTGTCCAACAGAAAACAAGGTGAGGAACATTCATGGAAAAAATAAAAATAAATCTGCTGTTGTTGGTGTCACGTAATCCACATTTCAGTTATCTGGTAGTTTGCTCACAATATGTAAGGCACATTGTTTTTGCTAATTGTTAAATGTATAGCAGCTGCTTCTTCAAATGGACTACAATTCTCAGCAGTCCCAGGAGTTCGGTGGCATTGGGCAACTATAGCTGCTGCTGTGGGGGTTGCTGGGAGAAAGAAGGCATGGCACAGAATTTAAAAGGGAATCTTAAGAAGCTGGCGGGATCGCAATCATCCGTCTTTTTACTTTCTCAAATAGGGTGTATAGGGAAGTTATTGTAATCATACAAAGATTTGATGTTGAAATTTGGATGAATCTCGATGTTTTAGACCTGCCTAACTTTCTTTTATGCGAAATATAGAGAAGTTATTGTAATCGTCCAAAGATTCGATGTCGAGATTTTGATGAATCTCAACGTTTTAGTTCTCCCTGAACTTCTCATATACAAAATGTAGGGAAAATGTAATCGTCCAACGATTTGATGTCGAAATTTGGATGAATCTCGATGTTTTAGACCTGCCTAACTTTCTTTTATGCGAAGTATAGAGAAAGTATTGTAATCGTCCAACGATTCGATGTCGAGATTTTGATGAATCTCAACGTTTTAGTTCTCCCTGAACTTCTCATATACAAAATGTAGGGAAAATGTTGTAATCGTCCAAAGATGTGATGTCGAGATATTGATTAATCTTTATGTTTTAGACCTCCCTGACTTTCTCGAATACGACATTTAGGGAAAGTATTGTAATCGTCCAAAAATTTTAATTTGAGATTTTGACGAATCTCAACGTTTTAGTCTTCCCCAAGTTTGAAAATACCATTTTTGGAATTATGTCTGTGTGTGTGTAAACACTTGATTTCTATCAAGTGGTACTTTACCTTTTATTCATGCAGCTGCAGAGTCTGATTTATTCAAATTTTACAATAATTGTGCAATATATTATTGATTTGATTTGTTATTGATGGTTCTTTACTGTACATACAGTGCATCCGGAAAGTTTTCACAGCGCATCACTTTCTCCACATTTTGTTATGTTACAGCCTTATTCCAAAATGGATTAAATTCATTTTTTTCCTCAGAATTCTACACACAACACCCCATAATGACAACATGAAAAAAAGTTTACTTGATGTTTTTGCAAATTTATTAAAAATAAAAAAATTGAGAAAGCACATATAAATAAGTATTCACA
>NC_053155.1:313590711-313616818 GCF_016835505.1 Polypterus senegalus | reverse complement strand
CCCTGTAGACCTAACCCGGAGGTTCCACCTGTCTCTCTGGACGTCACTTCTGGGACCGAGCCAATGGAGACAGACCTTGCCAGCTCCGGCCCCTCCGATGTCACATCCGGGACTAAACCAATGAAAATGAACACGTGCCCGATCCTTATGACCTCACTTCCTGTCTCCCCTTTAAAAGCCTTCCCTTTTCCCTTCTGTGTCAGTCTTGTTTTGGACTCTGTTGTAAGCACTTCAGTGCTGGTATTTGAAAAGAAAACGAGTTGCAGCCAGGATACCAAATTACATGGGTGGCTGCCCCAAACCTTTTCTGTCTTTGTCTCGTTTTGTGACTATATATATATATATATATATATATATATCTATCAAATAGTGCCATTGTGATTGTGCTGCGGGAAACGCTTGGGAGAAGCATTTCGCATGAATAAAATCCTCTTGTTGAGTGCAACTTGTGTCTAATCCTGTCTTTAGTTGGGCATTCGGGGAGCTGGCACACCCCCTGCTGGCTACACTATCCATCCATCCATCCATCCATCCATTCATTCTCCAACCCACTGAGTCCAAACACAGGGTCACAGGGGTCTGCTGGAACCAATCCCAGCCAACACAGGGCATAAGGCAGGAACCAATCCCAGGCAGGATGCCAACCCGCACACAAACACACCCACACACCAAGCCCACACTAGGGACAATTTAGGATCGCCAATCCACCTAACCTGCATGTCTTTGGACTGTGGGAGGAAACCGGAGCGCCCGGAGGAAACCTACACAGACATCTATTATATAGTGCCTTTCATATCTACCTATCTATCAATCATTATTATATAGTGCCTTTCATATCTATCTATCATTATTATATAGTACCTTTCATATCTATCTATCTATCTATCTATCTATCTATCTATCTATCTATCTATCTATCTATCTATCTATCTATCTATCTATCATTATTATATAGTACCTTTCTATATCTATCTATCTATCATTATTCTATAGTACCTTTCTATATCTATCTATCTATCTATCTATCTATCATTATTATATAGTACCTTTCATATCTATCTATCTATCTATCTATCTATCTATCTATATCTTAATCATATCTCACCATTCTTAGTATCGTTACATTGGTTACTTGTGTCCTTTGAAATGACTTTAAAATAATACTAATTCTCCCTAATAAAAGGACAAGTGTCTGTGTATCTATGTGTTATGTCTCTGTTATCCAACAGATGGCACATCAAAAATATTAGCACTGCTTTTACGAGTACCATACCAAATGGCATGTAACGGAGGCATAGCAGTCGGACGGATCATGTCAAAAAGGGAGTAAGTGCCACACAGACAGAAATCAGCTTTTCCACCTTAATAAAAGGATAAGTTTCTTTTTGTGTATCTGAGTGCCCATCCAGTTGCCATGCCTCTGTTATATGCCATTTTGGTATAGGATTTATAAAAGCCGTCCCAGATTTTGTGTTGCGCCATCTTTTGAAAAAATGAATGAAATTCATTTTATTGCCACAAATGTTTGTAATGAGCCATCTGTTGGAATGACAAAAACAGTGCATTTTATTGCTACAAATGTTTATGATGCACCATCCGTTGGAATGACAAATGCACTGCATTTAATTGCTACAAATTATTGTGGCGTGCCCTCTGTTGGAATGACAGATACAACACATTTTATTACTGCATGCGCTACAGAATACATTTCCGTTTTTAGCTCTCTGAAGAAATTGTTTGCATTCCAGTCTTTTGATAAATTTACCAAGAGGGGGCGCTACAGTACAAAATAAGCCTTAGTAAGAATGTTGAATTCCTTTGTTTGTATTTCTAAAATGGAGCGTCCGCTTTCTCTTTTTGTGTCTGTATTTTATTTATTTATTTATTTATTTATTTATTTATTTATTTATTGTTCAGATTCCCTCTGTCTACCTTTTCTTCCAAGTTTACCTGATCACAAATCCGACACAATAATTACCGCCGTCCTGACAGCCAGGTTTCTCTAAAGTCAGGCCGATTTGTAAATTGCATGTGTTTCAGTTTTGCGATTCTCTTGAAACTTCACAAAGAGAGCTGATGGGTGCAGAGGTTGAAAAGAAGACAAATTTATCATTTGAATGAGCAGAAATGTGCTGGCGCATTCAAAATGTGACGTGTGTTAAATACAGTCATTAGTATGCCAAGCGACGCCACGACGAACGGGCAAGAGGCAGGAGCGGAGACGCAAAGTCGAGAAAATGCCAAGCAAGAATGGAAAAAAGACAATGCATGAAAGGCTAGAGAAATGAAGGCTTAAATGACACATTTCTGTAAGATGATGAAACATCACGTCCTCACCTGGGCACTCATTCGGCGAGTGTGTGTGTTTCACCTTATGGATTGAAAAGTTGTCTTCATACATTTTTGATATATAGTGCTGTGGCCTGTTCACCGGTAGATACAAATTCTACAAGTTATTAATTACTGACGGGCAGCAGGTGGCACAGTGGGTAGCGCTGCTGCCTCGCAGTTAGGAGATCAGGGTTCACTTCCCGGGTCCACCCTGTGTGGAGTTTGCATGTTCTCCCCATGTCTGCGTGCGTTTTCTCCCACAGGCCACAGACATGTAGGTTGGGTGCATTGGCGATCCTAAATTGTCCCTAGTGTGTGTGTGTGTGTGCCCTGCAGTGAGCTGGCGCCTCGCCTGGGGTTTGTTTCCTGCCTTGTGCCCTGTGTTGGCGGGGATTGGGTTGGATTATGGATGGATGGATAATTACTGACATTAAAGTCTGAGGATCACCATCCGAGCTCTTCCCAGGTATGTAGTACCAACCAGGGCAGAGACGGGGCGCTGCTGCTAACAACATTGTCAAATTATTCCTCCACGCCCAATGAGGGAACTTGGCCACGCCCCTTCATGTCCCGTGGTTTTAAAGGGACTGCCACCCAGATGGAGGTGTCTTGGACCCAAGGAGATGATCCAGAGAGTGAGAACATCCGTTCCTCACCGGCAGAAGTCTGATAATCGAGGCCACTTTTGTTACGTGGAAGCCATTTCTGTTCTTGTTTCACACCATTTTGGTTTGAAAGAAACATTACTTAACGGGGAGGGCTGTGTTGGACCCCCAAACTGCTCTTTGTTTATGGACCCCTTCTGCCCTCGACCATCACATTACACATAACGACACCAATGTGGTTAAACAGACAGGAAACAAAGTGGTGGGAAACTGATTAAAATAAATGGGGCACAGAAATATCTGCCCATTCATTTCCTTACTTTTGACCAGGCGATTCCAGGGCATCGACGGGGTTGAGGATTGGTAACACTTATCCCGAGCCCCTGGTCTTGTGGGGGCACTCAGGATAGTGTATGTGAGGAAATTAAATTTTTTTTTTGATGGTGCCATTAGGACAATTTAGCCTGGACATTGGGAAACACCCAGCTCTTTACAAAGGATGCCAAGGGGTCTTTTATGACCACAGAGAGGCAGGACCTCAGTTTAATGGCTGAATGAAAGGACAGCACCATATTTACAACACAGTGTCCCCATCACTGCACTGGGGATCCAAATTCAGACCACAGGGAAAGCGCCCCCTGCTGTCCTCACCAACACCTCCTCCAGTAGCAACCCCAAGCTTTTCCTAGTTGGTCTCCCATCCTGGGAGATTTGCATTATGAATGTGCAGCCGACAAATCTACAGCAATCATATGATGCTGCCATCTCAATATGGACGACAATCCCTGAGGAATGTTTCTAGCACCTTGTTGAGTCTACACTATGTAGAATTACGGCAAAGTGGGATCCAACCTGGGACTAGCAAGGTGTACCTAATAAAGTGGCCGGTGAGTGTCTAATAGACAAGCACAAATTAAAGATGCTATGTAATGTAGGTGAATAGGCATGAAGAGACCCTTGAAAAGTGGAAACAATAGACACAAAAGAAGCCAAGGAAATGTGCCGTATGCAGTAGACAGATGTAAAAGGCACTAAATAGTTGATAGGTCTATACGTGATAGACAGATGCACATGAAGTAGATAGATGGCTAAGACAGAACATAACAGAGTGCTGGCACTCCACAAGATAGATAGAAAGGAAAGGTGCTGTATGGGAAAGGCGCTATATAAATAATTATTATTGTTAGAAAGGGTGGCACGGTGGCACAGTGGGTAGCGCTGCTGCCTCGTAGTTAGGAAACCCAAGTTTGCATGTTCTCCCGTGTCTGCATGGGTTTCCTCCCACAGTCCACAGACATGCAGGTTAGGTGCATTGACGATCCTAAATTGTCCCTAGTGTGTATGTGTGTGTGTGCCCTGCGGTGGGCTGGCGCCCTGTCCAGGGTTTGTTTCCTGCCTTGTGCCCTGTGTTGGCTGGGATTGGCTCCAGTGACCCTGTAGTTAGGATATAGCGAGTTGGATAATGGATAGATAGATGTCAAGAGGCATGAAAGACAGTGTGAACACTAGGTGGCACTGTGACCCCTTTAAAGCCAACAGACAGACACTCAGGGCACCAGGTAAAAGCACCAAGAAGTTCTCTTCATTATTTTCTTCTCCAACAGTGCTCCCTAAGCACCACAGCCACAATGAACGGGCAATTAAACAATCACAATAATAATCACAAAATTCTTCCGTTCTTGTTCTCCACACCACCCAGAAAGCTCTGTCCACCTCCTTCCAACTCTGGTTTCCCAGCAGTCCTTTAGATCTGGAGGACCACCGTGGCTGCAGGTTTTCATTCTAATCCTTTTTTTTTTTTAATGAGTGCCCTGTTTGTGCTGCTAATTAACTTTCAGTTTTAATTGAATTGCTTTTTTAAGATTTGTTCCCCTGAATTTCTTCACCATTCCTCAGAATCGCTTCATTTCCCTCCTTAAATGGCACCCAAACAGAAATGAAATGTGAAGTGAGGGAGCCAACAGAAGACCAGCTAATTGAGGGCCTGAAACTCCAACCAATTTCACTCCAACCAGTTGCTTAATGAGGTGCTGATTCTCATTGTTAATTAAACTGGTTCTTTAATTGCATGACTGGTTGCTGCTCTCATTGTGCAATAGCAGACATTTCCAAAATTGTTGACTTCCTCTTTCTAAGAGTCAAGTCAAGTCAGGTTGGGGAGTATGCACTGGTACAGCACGTTGTAGCACACACTACATGTCGAAACAGCTCGGGATCCCAGTTGGCAACCCCCCAAGACAAACACGTGGTCCAGTCCTACCCTCTGGAAATGACCCTCCATCTGCCGCAGCCAGGTGTTACGAGGGCGTCCCCTTGGGCTGGTGCAGCCACTTGCGTCCACAACAATGAGTATCCTATGAGCCGGATCACCCTCAGGGAAACGCGCCACATGGCCATAGTGCTGTAAATGATGCTCCCTCACAATGCAGGTCATATGCCTCATTCGGGTCTCCATGAGCAACACAAAGTCAAACCGATGGGACCTAAAGATTTTCCGGAGAGACACACGTGAAGGAGTCCAGTCTTCATCTCATATCACCGGATAGCATCCATGTCTCATAAACAGGGTGCACAGGATTCTAAAGACTTGGACCTTTGTCCTTTTGCAGATATCGGGAGCGCCACACACCCCTTTGTGGTGACCTCATGACCCCCATGCTGTCCCAATCTGAATACTGACTTCATAGGAAGAGTCACCAGAGACATGAATGTCACTGCCAAAGTAAGTTAACCTCTCAACAAGGTCAACACTTTCTCTGCAGACAGATACACCGCTGATGGTCATGCCTAAGATGTCATTAAAGGCCTCCATCTTGGTTTTTATCAGGACCCTCACAAGCCCAGACACTCAGAACCCTCACTCAGTCTCTCGAGCGCCCTGATCAGGGCTTCCATTGATTCTGTGAAGATCACAGCATCGTCAGCAAAGTTAAGATCCATCAATCTTTCTTCACCAACAGATGCCCCAAAGCCGCTGGACCCCACAACCCTGCCCAACACCAAGTCCATACAAGCATTGAACAGAGTAGGAGCAGAACACACCCTGGACGAACCCCAGAATCAACTGGGAAAAACACAGAGGTCCTGCCTCCATTCTGCACAGCACTCATAGTACCAGTGTACAGGCCGGCCATGATATCCAGCAACCTCAAGGGGATCCCGTGAACCCTCAGGATGTCCCACAGGGCCACAGCTCGGTCAGCTGCTTAATGAAAATTGACAAAGGCTTTGCTTTCTAAGAGCACATTGTTAAAATGTTTTGGGGACCTGAGAAGATCGAGTTTTCTGAGACCTTCACCTTTCTTTATTTTCAGATATTGTATGATGGACACTAATTGTTTAAGTTCATTTTGTATCTCATTATTATTTTGCTGCTAATTAAGGAAAAAGAAACAATTAAGGGGTCTGCGTCTTCAAGAGCAAATCAATTAAAATGAATTCAAAAGAAGGTAATTAGCAGCAAAAACAGGTAACTCATTAAGAAAAGGGTTAGAATGAAAACCTACAGCCACTGTGGCCCTCCAGGATCGGAGCTGGTGACCCCTGCTTTAGATAAAGAACTTGCATTTTCTTCTGGGCTTTCATCTCCGTGACTTGGTATATGGATGAGACATGTTCTCTCGCAGCGTCCCCTGGCAGCACCCACGGTACCCAGCAGGGCTGTGGTATTAAAATTACATGTACCATGGTGTCCTGTGGGAATCTGGGGCACCGCTACACTGCAGGGACTCTGCCATTTGTTCTGTCAGCGGTAGATGCCAGATGTTCGGCTGTTTCAATTCGAGTCGAGAACGTTTGCTTAGCATCTGCCAATGGAGCGCCAAGTGCTCTCAGCTTATTCTTAGACTTAGACACATTTTCCTGAATTTATTCCTCAATTTTTTTCTATCATGCCTTGAAAGCCACCAGTCTGTTTGTAGTGCTTACTACAATAACGAGGATAATGTAAATAGTAAGGTGGAAAATTTTAATACTAAGGTGAGACCTGCTGCTGACATAGTCGCACATGAAAAGACAGTTTAAAAATCTTCTAGCGCCATTACACCATGGAAGGCCCAAAATGTGATGGATCTAAAGAGAACATGCTGGAGAGCTGAGCGTAAATGGAGAAAAACTAAACTGATTATCTACTATAAGATATTGAGGGCTAAAATAACAGAATACAACAACATAGTCCATCTTGAGAGGTGCTGCTATTTCTCTAGAATTATAAATAACAATGCTAGCGAATTTCCCCTTGGGATTAATAAAGTATCTATCTATCTATCTATCTATCTATCTATCTATCTATCTATCTATCTATCTATTATATAGTGCCTTTCATATCTATCTATCTATCTATCTATCTATCTATCTATCTATCTATCTATTATATAGTGCCTTTCATATCTATCTATCTATCTATTATATAGTGCCTTTCCTATCTATCTATTATATAGTGCCTTTCATATCTATCTATCTATCTATCTATCTATTATATAGTGCCTTTCACTCTATCTATCTATCTATCTATCTATCTATCTATCTATCTATTATATAATGCCTTTCACTCTATCTATCTATCTATCTATCTATCTATCTATCTATCTATCTATCTATTATATAGTGCCTTTCATATCTATCTATCTATCTATCTATCTATCTATCTATCTATCTATCTATCTATTTATCTATTATATAGTGCCTTTCATATCTATCTATCTATCTATCTATCTATCTATCTATCTATCTATCTATCTATCTATCTATCTATCTATTATATAGTGCCTTTCATATCTATCTATCTATCTATCTATCTATCTATCTATCTATCTATCTAATTTGATTCTCTGCTAAACCCAGGTCACTCAATGGAATGCCTCCAAAAAACTTCTACTGAAACTTGTAAGGCTTTTGCTGTATTTTTTAATCACAAAATTAAAGATATTAGAAATAATATTGGGTGACACAGTGGCATAGTGGGTAGCGCTACTGCCGTGCAGTTAGGAGACCTGGGGGTTCGCTTCCAGGGTCTTCCCTGCATGGAGTTTGCATGTTCTCCCCGTGTTTGCATGGGTTTCCTGCCACAGTCCAAAGACATGCAGGTTAGGTGCATTGGCGATCCTAAATTGTGCTTGGTGTGTGCCTGCCCTGTCCCGGGATTTGTTCCTGCTTTGTACCCTGTGGTGGCTGGGACTGAATCCTGTGAACCTGTGTTAGGATATAATGAATGGATGGAGAAATAATATAGTACATCCCCCCAATAATGATCCTCTTAAACCCCAGTACTCCATTTTAAACAAAATAAATTCTTTCAGCAGGATATATTAACCTGATTTATCTACGCTCTCTCTATATATAAAATCCATCAATGCATTATCCAATCCGCTATATCCTAACTTCAGGGTCACGGGGGTCTGCTGGATCCAATCCCAGCCAACACAGGGCGCAAGACAGGAAACTAACCCCGGGCAGGGCGCCAGCCCACCGCAGGGCACACACCCACACACCAAGGACAATTTAGAATCGCCAATGCACCTAACCTGCTTGTCTTTGAACTGTGGGAGGAAACCGGAGTACCCGGAGGAAACCCACTCAGACACAGGGAGAACATGCAAACCCGGGTCTCCTAACTGCGAGGCAGCAGCGCTACCCACTGCGCCACTGTGCCACCCTATATATAAAATCCTAAACCTAAAAGTGCAACAATTTTGTGAAACAATTTGATGTGACATTTTCTTGTCACACTTTAAATCGGGCTTATTTTAAAACCTACATATATATGTGTGGTATCATTCGTTTCAGAATTTATCAGACTTTAATGTGATGTTGTTTGATTTTCAGATTCAGATTCCATTTCTAAATTATAAACTAAAAAATATCAAGTACTCACGTCCCACGAGACGAGACTTTGTGCCGAGAGATTTAACTACGCACAAGGCTGGAAATAAAAGACAAAGAGTAGCACAGCTGCTGAACAGGCTTTTAAATGTTCGAAGCGCCATGCCAGATGGAGATCACACGGCACAGCAGCAGCAGCAGCAAGCCAGCAGCTGATCGAGCAAAGAGGAGGTAAAAAAAAAAAACGGATTTGTTTCCCATTGGGGTGGCACGGTGGCACAGTATTAGTGCTGCTGCCTCGCAGTTAGGAGACCTGGGTCCGCTTCCCGGGTCCCCCATGCATGGAGTTTGCATGTTCTCCCCGTGTCTGCTTGGGTTTCCTTCCACAGTCCAAAGACATGCAGGTTAGGTGGATTGGCGATTCTAAATTGGCCCTAGTGTGTGTGTGTCCTGCGGTTTGTTGGCACCCTGCCCAGGGATTGGCTTCCATGACCCTGTGTTCGGGTTCAGTGGGTTGGAAAATGGATGGATGAATGTTTCCCATTGTATCACCATCTAAGTGGGGATTTCGGAGGAGTGACTGCACCTACTTGGGGTGCGATTAGCCCCCCTCTTCACAATGTGAGTGGCAGAGACACGAAGTAGCTGGCATGTAAGCGCGGACCAGGGGGGTTGGTGAATGAAGCGAGCAGGGTGGTAACCCCCTCATATACATTTCTCAACATCCTTGACCCAATACCGACATGTTTTTTCAAAGTAGTATTCTTGACATAGTGTAAGCAGGACTTCATGTCAGGAAGTTGTAATAAATACTCCACAAACTGGGGTGTCCACACATCGAAGACTCAGTCTGCTATTTGCTACTGAGGTCGCCCGCAAGCCAAGAAGAACTGACGCCGAATTCTAGTAAGGAGAGTAGAGGACACTTAACACCTGCTCTTACAATAGTAAACTCGTCATTAGATACGGAGATATTCCCAGACTCTCTTAAGACTGCTGTAGTTAAACCCCTGCTCAAGGAAAATAATCTTGACTCCTCTGCTTTTGAAAACTTTAGCCCTGTTTCTAACCTTGCCTTTCTTAAGTAAAATCCTAGAGATGGCCGTCATTACCGGCTGAATGCCCACCTTGCTGTTCTTGATAAGTTTCAGTCGGGTTTCAGAACAAATCACAGTAGGCTACCTAGAATTCCAAGAGCTAACCTTAAAAGAAGTGGTGAGGCGGCCTTCTTTCTTTATATCTTTCTTGAGCGGTGGCCATTGCAGCGATCATTCCGTTCATTTCACCCCTTGTGCTCCGCGGGTTAGGCAGTTACAGCCAATGCTCCCGGCTCGCAAAGTGTAGATAGGAACGCGGAAGGCGAGGAAATTTCCAACTTCAAACCAGATCTTCTGGAATCGACGAGCTATCCCACTTTCACCATGCAGCGGCCCCGTGTCTCCAGGAAATCTGTGTTCCGGGTCAGTCTCTGTAAGGCCATACCTTGAATTTGGACTTGGACTTGATGCCCCGTCTTTCTGCTCACATTTATATATGCATGCATATACTGTGATAGAACATTAGAACACTGTAGACGAGAACAGGCCATTCAGCCCAACAAAGCTCGCCAGTCCTACTCACTTATTTCTTCCAAAAAAACATCAAATCGAGTTTTAAAAGTCCCTAAAGTCTTACTGTCCACCACACTACTTAGTCACTTATTCCTATCAATCTTTGTGTAAAGAAAAACTTCCTAATATTTGTGTGAAATTTACCCTTCACAAGTTTCCAACTGTGTCCCCGTGTTCTTGATGAACTCATTTTAAAATAACCGTCTTGATCCACTGGACTAATTCCCTTCATAATGTTAAACACTTCAGTCAGGTCTCCTCTTCATCTCCTGTAAAGGCTCAGTTCTGTTAATCTTTCCCCATAACTCATCCACTGTAGCCCTGAACTCAACATAGTTGCTCTTCTCTGGACCACCTCTAGTGCTGCTATGTCTTTATGGAGACCAAAACCGCACACAGGACTCCAGATGAGGCCTCACCAGTGAGTTATAAAGCTTGAGCAGAACCTCCTGTGACTTGTACTCCACACATCAAGGCGCTATATAACCTGACATTCTGTTAGCCTTCTTCATGGCTTCTCAACACTGTCTGACAGTTGGTAGTGTCGAGTCCACTAGGACTCCTAAATCCAGTCACTGTCTTGATCCACTGGACTAATTCCTTCATCATGTTAAACACTTCAATCAGGTCTCCTCTTCATCTCCTGTAAAAGCTCAGCTCTTTTAATCTTTCCTCATAACTCATCTCCTGTAGTTGCTCTTCTCTGGACCCCCTCTAGCACTGCTATGTTCTTTTTGTGGCCTGGAGACCCAAACTGAACACAGGACCCCAGATGAGGCCTCACCAGTGTGTTATAAAGACTTGAGCAGAAATTCCTGTGACTTGTACTCCACACATCAAGGCGCTATATAACCCGACATTCTGTTAGCCTTCTTCATGGCTTCTCAACACTGTCTGACAGTTGGTAGTGTCGAGTCCACTATGATTTTTTTTCTTTGGTTAAACTCTCAAATAAAAGTGTGTGAGTTTATTTAATATTTACACTAAAGTCTTCACACATTATACACTTCACATCATTATTACTGTAACATGGAAAAAGTTTCTGCTTTAGGTATGTCTTCAGCATTTCTTGCCTCACATTTCCTGTCATCCTACACTTACCCAGATCATTGTAGACACGGAACACACATGAAATGTATGTATTCAAAATAACAGTATATTATTTACCCAATACTGTATAACTCCAGGCACCTCAATACCAGATAAAGAGACTTGAGCTCTGAGAATTTTGTGACGGACTCAGCCCCAGTGGTAGGGGGGACGGGATAGCAGGCTGCTTGCTGTGATCAACACATTTGCAAAGCAAAAGACACTGAAAAGGAGAGGAGCAAAGGAATTAAAGATGGCCCAGGATTACAAGTTTTTCCATAGGCTTCAGGGATTCTAGTGTTAAAGTGTAAAGGCTCAGCTCTTTTAATCTTTCCTCATAATTCATCCACTGTAGCCTTGAATCAGCCTAGTCGCTCTTCTCTGAACCTTTTCTTTTGCTGTTATGTCTTTTTTGTAGCCTGGAGACCCAAACTGCACCCAATACTCCAGATGAGGCCTCACCAGTGTGTTATAAAGTTTCATCAGACCATCCTGTGACTTGTACTCCACACATCAAGGCGCTATATAACCTGACATTCTGTTAGCCTTCTTAATGGCTTCTCAACACTGTCTGGCAGCTGATAGTCCACTATGACTCCTAAATCCTTCTCATAAGGTGGATTCTCGATTTTCCGACCGCCCATTGTGTATTGAAACCTCACATTTTTACTTCCAATGTGTAATACTTTACATTTACTGACATTAAATTTCATCTTCCACAAATCTGCCCAAAGCCTGTCTGCTGTCCATGTCCTTCTGTGATGATAAAACGGATTCCAAATGATCTGCTAATCCACCTGTCTTGGTATCATCTGCAAACTTAACCAGCTTGTTCTTTATATTCCTATCTAAATCATTTATAGATATTAAAAATAGCAGCGGCCCAGTTACTGACCCCTGCTGGTCACCACTCTTAACATCGCCCAATTCTGTTGAGGTTCCTCAAACCATCACCCTTCCTGTGTCTGAGCCAATTCAGCACCCATCAACACACCACACCCTGAAATCCCACTTCTTTTAATTTGATGCCCACCCTCTCATGTGGCACCTCATCAAATGCTTTTTGAAAGTCCAGATCAATAACATCATCTGCTCCACTCTGGTCGTATCCTTTTGTTTGACTCCTCATAGAATTCCAGCCTGTTAGCAAAACACGACCTCCCTCTTCTGAACCCACACTGACTGTCCTGTCCTTGCCATGTGCTGCTCAATCTTATCTTTAATAATGCCTTCCATTAATTTTCCTGTGATGCACGTTAAGCTTACTGGCGTATAGTTCCTTGGATCTTCCCGGTCACTCTTTTTAAATAATGGGATGATATTTGCCATTTTCCAGTCCTTTGGAATCTCTCCTGTGTGCAGTGACTTCCTAACAAAGAACCTCCTCAGGTTAGGTAAATACAGGATACCTCGGGATGACAAAAAAATAAGAGAACAAAGTAACACCACTGCTAACGGAGTTCCACTTCAGACACCACTCATTGAAGCTGCCATCTTAACGTCTTGGGGGAAGTAGTGTCCCAAAGAGGTTGCCATCCCCCATCCTTCCACTCTGTGGGCGTCCCGGCCGTCTGTTACAACAGATGTAGATAAAGTAGATAGACGTGCAAAGACACCATGCACAACAGACAGATAAACAGGTAAGGCGCTATATAAAAGAGATGAGTGTCACATATATACAACCAAATAAGTTGCCCTCCACCTGTGAATTGTTTGACCTAGTGGTGGTCTCAGTTCCAGTTTGGGATCCTTCCAAAGTTTTCAGAGTGAGCCCCCAATGCCAACCTCTACCGTCATAAGCCCCAAAACGTGCCTTTTTAGAGTTGATTATGAAAATTAAGATGAGAGAAATTGCCTTGGAGGAGAGCAAAAGAGCTGAAATGAAGTGGGTATTTGAAATTCATCCTTTTGTGGCGTCACCAGCAGCGGCAGCAGCTCCAGAGGGCCCAGGCACTTAACCCCATTTGACTGCTGAAAAACGCATTGGCGATGACAGACAAATAGCGGCTTGTTTATGACGAGCCTCCCATTTATATGCAACAATCCAAGACGGCTCGCTGTGTGTGATTTTTCAAAGAGCGCTGGCTTTCAGCTGCACTAATAAAGTGCCCGTGGTTACTGTACCTAATGCACCATAATTGCATTTATGAAAACTGTACACTTCAGGGAGGCAAGCGTCCAGCGGGTTCCTGCACGCAGCGCTGAATTTCAATCAGCCTTTTAGAAGGCGTAGTAGGTGGGAAACAGAGCAGCGGGACGCGATTAACAGCTAATGTCTTAACCGTAGGCTGTGTCACTTGGGCTGGCTGGGAGCTGCTGGCTTGGAACACACAGCCTTATTCTGTGGCCGCTATCTGGAGACACTGTGCACATGGGATGTCCATTGGGGCTGAAGACTTGGCTGCCGGTTTAAATCTTAATGCTGCCTCACTCCTGTCGGTTGTTTGTGTCAAACTCTTTCCTAGAGGTTACTCTGGACTATCCCAGCGGCCAAACGGGACCACTTTGAGTAACACTTTGTCACACGCGTATGCATGGGAGGCAGCTAAAGGGCCTGAATGAGAGTAATTCCACACCAAACCAGGGGGGTGGCGGAGTGCACTAACTCTTTTTCACACTCCTCTGCAGAGCAGTTACGGGAAAAGGCCCCAATGATGTCACTTCCAGTCCCAGTGGGGTGGGGGGTGAATTATGGTTTGAGAGCACAATGACATCACTTCCGGTTCCATCTCCAACCCCCCTGCCCCCCCTTCCCCTGAGATGGTATCACTTCTGGTCACGGAGGTTAGTTAGCAAAATCACTTCCAGTTCCGGTCCTCAATGACGTCACTTCTAATCCTGGGGCACAATGACATCACTTCCAGTCCCAGTGGTTATGGATTGACAGCACAATGACATCACTTCCGGTTCAGTCCCCAACCCCCCTGCCCCCCCTTCCCTTGAGATGGTGTCACTTCCGGTCACGGGGGTTAGTTAGCAAAATCACTTCCAGTTCCGGTCCTCAATGACGTCACTTCCAGTTCTGGGGCACAATGATATCACTTCCAGTCCCAGTGGTTATGGATTGAGAGAACAATGACATCACTTCCGGTTCTGTCCCCAATCCCCCTGACCCCCCTCACCCTGAGATGGTGTCACTTCCGGTCACGGGGGTTAGTTAGCAAAATCACTTCCAGTTCCGGTCCTCAATGATGTAATTTCCAGTCCTGGGGCACAATGACATCACTCCCGGCTCCAGACCCCAGAGATGATGTCACTTCTGTTCATTGGGTTAGTGACATCATTTCCTGTTCTGACCAACCAAACCCCCCTACCTCAAAAGAGATGAGGTCACTTCTGGTCACAGGGTTAGCGACATCACTTCCTGTCCTGGCTCCCAGAGATGATGTCACTTCCTCCGGTCTGCCTTAAAACCGCCGTCTTTATGCCAACAAGGCAGATTTCTTTATTGGACTCCAAGTTGATTATTGACTCCATTTTTGCAGCCAGGGAATAATATTATACGGGTGGCTGCCCCAAACATTTTTGTGAGTCTTTGTGTCGAATCTTTTGTGACAACTTCTACTTTGTTAGGTGTCATGCTTGTGAGCATTTAGGGCTATGCTCTATTGGCTGTAATTCTACCACCACTCCAGGGGTTGGCACTCTGTCTGAATGCCTTTCTCTCTTCCTCCCTCTGCAGACCAGTTGATTGATGGCTAGAACACCTCTGATGTCACTTCCGGTGTCTGCCCATCTGGAACCGCCTCTTCCTGTCAGAACTGGTCAAAACCGGAAGCTCTGTCATCTTGAGACAGTTTGCTTTTAAAGTCAAGTCTGCAGATACGACTCCACAGTAATTTTGATTTTTTTTTTGTGCTGATTCTGAAAAAGCAATTATATGGGGTGATGGGGTGATGGTACCCCAACTTTTTATTGTTGTTATCTCTTCCTCTTACATAGGTGACGCTTGACGTTTGTCTAAATAATGCAAAGAGGGCCAGCATCCCTGATGTCTGTGCGGATGTGTCAGCAGACCATTCCAAGATAATGTATATACCACTCTTAAAAACACTTTTTCCAATTCACTTTCCTTCCAGGGGTGGGGGGTTATAGGTTGTAAGGAGGGTTGTTATTGTTGGTGGGGGAACAGGCACATGGCAGGACACAGCCAACTCACTCACACTCCTAAATGGGGTCAATTCAGACTTTCCAATTAGCCAAGCATGTCATTGACTTTCATTCATGTAAGTTCTACCGGTGACTTGGGTTCTAATCATGCCAGTGTGGAGTTTGCATGTTCTCCGTGTCTCTTTGTGGATTTTCCTCCTGTTTTGTTAATTGGCTTCTATAAATGTGAGTACATGCCCCTCCCACTCCATCGGATTGGCACTCCTTTCATTACTGCACACTACTGCAGAGAAAGGTACCAGCTTCTCATGACCCAGATGAAGATTACTAGGTGAGAAGATGAATGGCCCAGTCTTATCATAAATGCTCTTGTCTCATACTTCATATTATTTTATAGTATCCTTCCATGAATAAAGGATCTATCTATCTATCTATCTATCTATCTATCTATCTATCTATCTATCTATCTATCTATCTATTAAAGATTGTTCAGTCTCATGGTTTAGTGGAAGGCTACAAGAAGCCATCTCTGAGGTTTAAATTGTCAGTTTCAACTGTAAGGATTGGAATCAGGAAATGGAAGGCCACAGGCACAGTTGATGTTAAACCAACTCAGCAGATCTGGCAGGCCAAGAAAAATACAGGAGCGGCATTTGAGCAGGATTGTGAGAATGGTAACAGACAACCACAGATCACCTCCAAAGACCTGCAAGAACATCTCGCTGCAGATGGTGTATCTGTACATCGTTCTACAATTCAGCGCAATTTGCACAAAGAACATCTGTATGGCAGGGTGATGAGAAAGAAGCCCTTTCTGCACTCGCGCCACAAACAGAGTCGCTTGTTGTATGCCAATGCTCATTTAGACAAGCCAGATTCATTTTGGAACAAAGATCTTTGGACTGAAGAGACAAAAATGGAGTAATTTGGTCAAAACAAAAAGTGCTTTGCATGGCGGAAGAAGAACACCACATTACAAGCAAAACACCTGCTACCTACTGTCACATTTGGTGGAGGGTCCATCATGCTGTGGGGCTGTGTGGCCAGTTCAGGGACTTGGGTCCTTGTTAAAGTCGAGGGTCAGATGAATTCAACCCAAAATCAACAAATTCTTCAGGATAATGTTCAAGCATCAGTCACAAAGTTGAAGTTACTTATGCAGGGGTTGGATATTCCAACAAGACAAGGACCCAAAACACAGTTCAAAATCTACAAAGGCATTCATGCAGAGGGAGAAGTACAATGTTCTGGAATGGCCGTCACAGTCCCCTGACTTGAATGTCATCGAAAATCTATGGGATGATTTGAAGCAGGCTGTCCATGCTCAGCAGCCATCAAATTGAACTGAACTGGAGAGATTTTGTATGAAGAATGGTCAGAAATACCTCCATCCAGAATCCAGACACTCGTCACAGGCTATAGGAGGACAGCGTCTGGAGGCTCAAAGGAGCAAAAGGAGGCTCAACTAAGTATTGATGTCATATCTCTGTTAGGTTGCCCACATGTATGCACCTGTCTAATTTTGTTATTATGCATATTGCATATATTCTGTTAATCCAATAAACTTAATAAACTCTGCTGGAAACTAAGGAGAGCTTACCTTCCCCAGAAGCTGTTGGTTAATTACTACAGCTGCACCAAGGCTGCTAAAGAAGCCATGCAGCGGGTCGTTAAAACAGCAGAGCCCATTATTGGGATTGAACTTCCATCACTCAAACTCTCGTATAAGACTCAGTGTGAAAGAAGGGCCAAAAACATTCTCAAGGACAAAACTCATCCTGGAAATCCTTTGTTTGAGCTCCTCCTGTCAGGCAGACACTTTAGGTCAATCCCTGTACGCGCAAACACACTAAAAAATAGCTTTTTCACATACTCCATAAACTTTCTGAACTCTGAATCTCCTCAGTCTGAGATCATTTTTACTTGAACATGTGCAATAAGCTATATTGGTATTGTGCAATATCTATCTATCTATCTATCTATCTATCTATCTATCTATCTATCTATCTACACAGATGACCCAACACAACTCCGGGTGCAAATGTAATGTTTTTAATCCAGACAGATCAATACAATTACACTTACAGACAATATACAGACTTTTAATTTATCTCTCCTTCTCTCCTCCAAGATTGTAGCTCACTGCCTCCCAACTCTGACTCTTCCAAATGAAGCTGGACCCAGGAATTGCTTCTGGTCTCTTATCCCAGTCATCCAGAGCACTTCTTGTTTGTGCAGAAACCAGGGTAGACCTCCCCTGACAGCACCCTCTGGCAAACCACAAAGACTCTGACAGGGTTGCGTTTCTGGACTCCATTTCCCATGCACCCCATACGGATGTCCTAATGGGGTTTAGCACTGAGGAACATTGTGTATATATATATATATATATATATATATATATATATATATATATATATATATATATATATATATATATATATATATATATATAGTGGCAGACAGCCAGGTCCCATGCCCGGCCACCAGGACGCCCCTTCAATGTGGGTGCTGGATGCTGGATGGCCATCTCCCTCCCTCAGTCTCTTGCAGGGCTTCATGGGAGAAGGAGTTCTCCACAGCCCTGTTGAGGTCCGGGGTGGCCGCCAGGGGGCACGGCATTGGTCTATGAGCCCAGCTTGACTAATCTTTAGCCTCACGAGGGAGTGCAACCAAAAACAGGTGGGCCAAAGTCAGGTGGAAGGAGGACAAAGCTTTGGAAGAGTGGTGGTGACAGAGAAAGGAGTATTGTGTGTCTTGTGCTTGGGACTGTGTTGTGGCTGGAGGGATTACGGGGAAAACGTGCCCTCCAGCTGAAGAAAATATATTTTATTTACGGGTGCTTCCCGTGTCAAATCTGTGTCGTCTAGGCGCTATATAGCATCTTCTTACTATATATATATATATATATATATATATATATATATATATATATATGTAGGTATACAGTATATATATATATACGTATATGTATGTATATGTGTATATATATGTATATATATATATATATATATATATATACATATACATATATTATTATTATTATTATTATTATTATTGTTATTATTATTATATATATGTATGTATATGTATATATCGAGTATTACGTTTGCCTAAAACTTTCTCTTGCCTTTGTTCCAAATGGGCAGCCAAGCCCATTGTCATTCTGAGATGTGGTGCTGTTGGCAGACGATTTATAATTCCAGAAATCCATGCTGACTCATTTTATTATACAGTGCTGGGAATTTGCATTCCAGCAGCATTTGTGATAAAAATCAATGGACTCCTTGGTGTATAAAATGAAATCAGATTCAAGAAAAGCAGAAGCGCTGCGTTCTCAGCCTCATGTCACAAACTAAAAGCGATGCATTTGTTCACTAATAAAGCCGCCATTCCAGCAATGATTCAGAGGCACTGGAGCAAACTGAAGAGGCTTCACTGCCAATTAGACAACAACAACAACAAATGTGGATACCACTGCTTGGGCACGTTGTGTTTGTTATAATCGTGTAGATTTTTTTTTGGGGTGATGGTTCACATGGGCACACCTTAGAATTTTAATATTCATTGAAAGCTGCACTGGACTTGGTGTCTGCGGTGGGATTTACAGCACAAACAGGACTCTGTTTAATGTTTGTTCATCCAATTTAATTATCAGGCTAAGGGGGTCTTAGTGTATGAAGAAACTAAACTACTTTGTCACCTTAGCCATTAAGCACATTAATCACAAACCATATGGCCAGACATTGTTGCTTAGTGGCTACAGAATTAGAGTCTAAATCACAAGTTCATCAGGTCAGTCCATCTCTCTGATTAACATTGCCCCTTGACTGCCCCCCGCTTTACCCCTAAAAATGCATGTGTACTAGTAAATTGCAACAGGATGACGCTTGCTGTAGAAAAGGTGCTATATAAAAAAGGTTGTAGGCTTTTCTATACCATCACACAACACAACAGAATTATTTTGTCCCCATTGCTTATTCCAGCTGCACTGGACTAAAGGCAAGAGCCATTCCTAGTTACTACACCAGTTCATCATGAGGCACACCAATGCAAATGGCCACCGTCCCCATGTTTCAGGTCAGTTAAATTAATAAATCTGGAAAAGAAGAGTTGGAAAATGTATGAATGTATCTAAGAAAATTCCACATATACACCAGCTGGGATTTGAACCCGTGTCACTGGAGCACTAAGACAGCAGCCCTAAGAACTATTTAGGTGTGAGCCCCCCCAGTGGCTAAAACATTGAACTGTAAATTGCTGATTCAACAATCGACAACACATAGTGCTGGAGAGACTGGAGGCATGTTGCAGGCTGTTTAATAACACATACAAGTTCGAATTTCACTGGACTGAGCAGTACATGAGACAATTAGGACCCTATTGACCTCTTACAGTGTTCTTTACTCAGAGAGGGCGCCTTTTAGTGACCAAGGCATTGAACTACAAAGCACAAGATTCCCAGTGTAATCCACACCATTGCCTCTTTATGCAACCCCAAGCAAGACACCTCAACTTCCTGGGCTCAAGTCTGAAAAGTATGGAGACTATTTGTGCTCTACCATAAATGAGCCTCTGTGTTGTTTTCACAGTGGAAGGCGCTATATAAAATCATAAGGTTTCTTCTTCAGTTTCCACTTCTTTCCTGCCTAAGCCTGACTTCAACACTTCATTTACCAGGCCCCCAAATGTAGGAATCAATATGTGGCATTTGCCATTTGTCTGTGGCTAGAGTCAACAATGAAAGGCACTATATAAAAAAAAAAATCCCCAAATTTCTGGTTCTTTAGCTATTGAGGGTGTGAGTGATGTTAGGTGTGTCAACCTGTGGGTCATTGTATAAGTTTTATAAGTATGGAGACATCAGTACTGCACATGTAAAGAGTCAAGAGATGCAGAATAAAACAACCCACACTGAGCTACTCCACCTGCCAAAGCTCTAAAAGTAGAAATGACTATATGGTATACTTATTATTATTATTATTATTATTATTATTATTATTATTATTATTATTATTATTATTATTATTACATGGCTGACACCTTCATCCAAAGTGATTTACAACTTGGTTAATTTCTTTTGTTTTTCCAGGTGGGGCAGAGGCAAGTGAAGTGACCAGTTTGAGGCCACATGGTGTCAGAAGTGGGATTTGAACTCACAACCTCAATTTTTGTAGGCCATAGTCTTAACAACAATGCCACATAGCCAGCCTATGAAAAGGCTATGGCTGGCGTTCCCTGAGAATAGCCAAATCTGGGGAAGGTGCTATATTATTATTATCAATAATAATAATAATAATAATATGCAGTTTTAAAGTTGCTGGTAATGAATATGATAATATTTTTGATATTTCATTCATCACTGGTGGTGCTAGCAGGGATGTGTGGTCAGGGGAGGCAGGTGAGGGCCGTCATTAAAAGTAAAAAAACTAATGATAACATCAAATAAATGTGTTCACTGGTTTGTGATATACATTTGTTTCCTGTATGATTCCAATAATTTTGAGCATTTTTATAGTCAAAATCGCTGAAATACCACATTTCCTCTTCAAATACAGGGGAGAAACGCGAGGTGCCAGAGCGTCCAGCCTCACCTCCCCTGAGACTGTGCTCTCCTCTCCTCACACACGGGGTTGATGCCCGCGATTGGCACTCGCCTGTTGCTGTCTCTCTGTATGTCGCCAATATAATGTTTACAGATACATTTATTGTGCACCCTGACTTCCCACAGTCTGGCTAATATCTTTAATGACTGTGTGTGACATACTTAGTCTTGCTGATCTGACATAAAACTGCAGTGAAAAGGCACAAGGTGAGGCAGACAGTACCGTGCCGACCTTAAGGGGGCGCATGTGAGCCCAACAGGTGCTCGTTGCTGCTGTTCTTCTATGCAGAGGCACCAATAAGTTAGCGACATCAGCAAGTCAAGTGCACTGCAGCGCTCCGTCTATTTATATTTTCTGTTCCGACGGACTGCCGAAATGGAAGATTAAGACTTTTAAAACTAAAGGGAAATAGGGAGGACTTTTACAAGAAAGTGATGGAGATTTTCGGGGAGAAGGATAGGCGCATGGACTTCGTTTACAAGTAAAAGTAAGACCATAAAGGGTTTTCAATTTTATAAAAAAAAATTGGATCAGGCTAAAAAAAAAACAATCCAATACTTAAAAACTTAATTTTGACCACAAATAAAGTATTCTTTTGTTTTTCTTGTTATCCCTTTGTTGAACAGAGTGTATTAAAATTGATTACAGCATCAGAATTAGAAGCTTTTAAAAATAACTAAATATTTCAACTAAGGTCAAAATTGAAATCCGTTTTTTTACACACCTCTCTATACTTCCATTTGTATTGAATGCCCATGAATTGTGAAATTGCAACGGCAAATTTAGAACCCATGGAGGGTGAGAAGCAAATGTGCTCTCTCCGCTCTCTCTCGCCACTAAAAATGTAACGTTCTTTCTGAGCCAAATACAGTGGAACGAATGTCTCGGACCACGCACAAATCGGGTTATGAACAAAACGCTTGGCATACTTTTGAATCTGTTCACGACCACACGCTCGGGTGGCGAACAAGCCAGTTTCCCTTCCGGTTTGTACGCGCCGATGATTTACGCACGTGTTCAGTCTCTCCCTGAGCATTCCTTGTGCAGTTAGCGAGCAGCGAGAGAAAGAAAGAGCACGAGAAGGCAGTTAAAGAATTCACCGGGCTTGTTTTTAAAGAGACTGCTTCGAGCATTGTTTTGATCTCGTTGTATTTAATGGGGGCGGCACGGTGGCGCAGTGGTAGCGCTGCTGCCTTGCAGTTAGGAGACCCGGGTTCGCTTCTCCAGTCCTCCCTGCATGGAGTTTGCATGTTCTCCCCGTGTCTGCGTGGGTTTCCTCCCACAGTCCAAAAACATGCTGGTTAGTTGGATTGGCGATTCTGAATTGGCCCTAGTGTGTGCTTGGTGTGTTTGTGTGTGTCCTGCGGTGGGTTGGTGCCCTGCCCAGGATTGGTTCCTGCCTTGTGCCCTGTGATGGCTGGGATTGGCTCCAGCAGACCCCCGTGACCCTGTATTCGGATTCAGCGGGTTAGAAAATGGATGGAATAAAGGAAGACATGAAGATCGTCAATGCCGCCCCAGAAGATGCCCTCGATCGTGCCAAATGGAGGTGGATTTGCAGAAAAGCGGACCCTGCCAAGCGGGATAAACGCTAGGATGAAGAAGAAGGTTTTACCATTTTTCTTGATTATTTAATTCTAATTCAATAAAAAAAATTAAGAATAATGTTAACTTATTATTTTTCTTAAAATGTAAACTTTTTTATAACTTATTCTAAGTAAAAAAAACTATACTGTGAATTGAACACATTTAAGTTAAGTTAAATGTAATGACAGGGCACTTCCTCTAACATCGATTTCTTGGTCTTTACAACAACGCATTCAGCTGTGACGCTTATCCATAATAAGAGATATTTTACGACGTATGTGTAAGTATAAAGCATATTAATTCCGTAATGAATAACTAGTATTTCATTTCATATAGTTACAGACGTAAGCATTTGTTGTTTTCACGAAACCTTTCCCTTCACGTGGGAAACATGGCGGGCAAGGTAGCGTCGTTCTAACAACTTACCTCGTTGGTTTGCTTTAAAAAGCAAGCACATTTCTCGGATACTTACGTATGTTGATATTTTTTTTTTTTTTTTTATCGTTTAAACCTTTTATTTTACACAGAAAAAGAAAATGACACTTTGAGATAAGTTTGAGAACGCTATGGTGTTTCTCCTAAAGTACGACCTGTAAACAACATAAAAAGACATTTGCCTAACCATCACGGTATTGCTCGACCTCTTATTTAATTAGTGTTCTACATACAGTAGGTAACGTATTTTCTGGTTAATTTTTAACACTGTGATTTATTTAGCGATGTTTGATTTCCTTTGTCCTATTTTATTTCAGGATTTTCGCTGTCGCATACTGAAAAGTAGTGAAAAGGCGGCCATTCATTTAAGAGGATATGTTGGCGTAAATGCGGGAAGTGTTTGAAAAGCGGCACCTGCCGCAATATTTTGACTCTTTCACTGTCTGTTTCCTTCCCGTTTACCAGTCATTCCTGGGACATTATTTGATTGAGATACAGTATACCTTTTGAAGAAAGTTTACAAAAAGAAAAGAAAATTTTCATTGACATTTGAATGTCAGTAATACAGTAAAAATTGTTGATTTAATTTTCCTTTGAAAATATAACTCCGTTGTTGTGACTATTATAAAGATATATTAATTTTTAGCACGTATTTCTTATACAGTCATTACTGTCCAGCGTTGCATACTCACTTTTTTTGAGTACTGTAATTCACTATTCACAATTTTGCCACTACTTATCTATCTATATATATAATTCACTAAGGCAAGACAACCATGAAAAGCACGCCGGAAGGGGCGTGGATTCACTAAGCCGCCAAGTGAGACACTTATGGCGCACACAGGAAGGAGCCACGCCCACCAACTCCAAGACCATTGGATACGACGACAACTCGCAGGGCCACGCCCACCAACTCGGATGCGACGACACAAAAAAAATGGCGTCATTTATGTTCGTCTGTCGTAGAGGCCACATGCAGTGCAGGTCAGGTTAATGTCATGTACCTCTGAGTCACGTTGACTGTTCATAGAGGCATGTTTCTCGCGGAGGTGAATCGCCATATGCAGCGTGTGAAACGGTTTGCGAGGGGTATTCCATGGGATCCTTAAAACAATCCTTTAAAACTGAGGTTAAAGCACAATGAAGGAAGCAGTCTTTAAAAACCAATAAGCCCTGTGCCTCCATTTCATTACCGTCTCACCTTCTTCACCAATGCAGGCCCTGCAACAGTCGAGACGCTCTCTCAGCAGCTGACCTTCTCTGTGCCTGACCGGTTCACACAGAGGCAGTGCAAGAGAAAGCCGCGCCAGAGACAGACAGAGGCACACACACAGGCAGCTGGTGGGCGGCTCTCCGTGAGTTTCTCTTGCGAGTGGACACATGACCAGGCGGTGTGTATGCTCTGAGAACGAGGCTGGACGTGGCTTGCAACCGGGCACATGAGCAGGCAGTGTGTATGCTTCGAGTGCAAGGGTGGACGTGACAGGACCATCTAGGAAAAATCATGTCGCGGATGTGATTCGCTGTATACAGTGTGTAAAACAGTTTGTTTGTCGCAGATGTGAATCGCTGTATGCGGCGTGTAGAACAGTTTGCGAGGGTGTCCCTGCGTCTTTCCAGAAGTGTTTGACGATCAATAAATAATTATGCTGCGTTTGTTATGCCACGGGTTCACTATTGTGTTGTATTTTGCTCTCTCCAGAGTTCCATCTTTTCATTCACTTACTGTTGTATTCTCACACTAACCTGTTTTAGACAACCGTGACTTTCCAGAAGTGTTTAGCATTCAATAAATAATTATGCATGACATTGAGCGTGTGTCTAGGCGTGGGTAAGCCATTGAACCCCACTTGAATTCCCACTAAGTGCGACTCATACGCTCCCACTGGTTGCGTCCCAACCCTTTGTACACACCCCCCTACCACACATTGTCTATTCATAGAGGCATGTTTCTCGCGGAGGTGAATCGCCATATGCAGCGTGTAAAACTGTTTGCGAGGGGTATCCCATGGGATCATTAAAACATTCCTTTACAACTGAGATTAAAACACGATGAAGTGAGCAGTCTTTAAAAAACGAGTTTTCGGTTACGACGCACGACCGCGTGCACCATAGCAAAGTGTTGTACACGCTACATACAGCAATTCGCATCTGCGACAAACATGCGTCTTCTTAGATACTCCTGCACTTTGTACACACCGCCCTCCCACCTCGCTACGCACGAACGATTGTGTGTTGGTTCGTTCCGTGCATTGTTACAATGTTGCTTTTCTTGCTGATTTATTACATTACCGATTTTTCAAATGTTAATTTTCTCCCTGTGCTTAAAAATTATTAAAAAACCGGCCTGATTATGCGGCATATGGTACGCCGCGGGTTGGCTAGTATTTAATAAAACTCATTTATTTTATGTAAATTTAGGTTAATTAATAAATTAAGTTTACTCAATAGTGCAGTATATTAAATCTACTCAAAAATATTGCTTGTAATTTGTTGCCTTATTTTTTTTAAGTAACTTTAACGCATTATTTCTTACAGTGTATGGGCCGCTATCATTTGGAGATTAACTGACCAATTTCTATTACAATTGTGTATATTTAAATGGAAGTCCAGGTTTTAATATTTTAAATATTTGCTATAACTCTTCATATTCATCCTGGTGTAAATCGTCCCATTTCTCACGAATTTGGGCGGCTTACGCTAATTCAGACTTTTCAGTGCCACAGAACTGAATCGTTACATTTGGCCCAGGTGCGCTACACATGTTTCTCACCCATAAAGATGTCCTCGGTGGGATTTGGAAGAAAGAAAAGGCTCCGTAAAGCAGGATATTTCTCAATGCACTTCTCTTCCTCAGACAGAGGACAGAATCTCGGCGCCGCTGCACTGTAAAAATACTGCGTTAAATTTACTT